>NW_020529089.1:0-22943 GCF_003368295.1 Carassius auratus
TTTTGCCTGGTCGCCGCATCTGCTGCCCGTCACGTTGTGATTCTGCTGTGACCATCAACAAGCTAGCCCCCGGGGTTGCCTTCGGCCCATCCCCGCTATTTCTGCTCGAGCAGTGGATTACAGCCCGGTTACTGGCCGGCCTGCACTCCGGAGCAGCCTGTCAGCTATGCGGCTACTACTGTTTATGACTTTCCTGCTGGCCTTTCTGTCATCTACGGCTCTGACCATGGCACTTCGATACACGTCCTTGCAGCTTCTCAGATTTAACCACCGCGCACCTCCTTCACTGGACATCATCTCTACTCTGCAACAACACTGTCTTCTTCGTCGTCGCGCCCTTATATCCACCGAGGCTCCCGTCGTAATCTTCACTACTACTTCAGTGCCGAAAACAGTATTCCATCTTTCTGGTCCGGCCGAAGTTCACTCCAGCCTGGAAACTGGCGCAACAACAACATCCGCATACGTCATCCGCGCACTCTTCACGCGACTTCATCTAACCTCCTGCCCGTCTCAACTTCCGCCATTTGGATTTCAAAACAAAAGCCTCTTAAGACAGCGCTATTCAATACAAGATCACTCAACAATAAAAGCCTGCTCCTCTGTGAATTCATTACTGACAATAAACTGGATTTTCTCTGTCTTACCGAAACCTGGCATAAACCTATGGATTATTTTGCATTAAATCAGACCACCCCACCTGGATACTCCTTCATTGACAACCCCCGTCTGGACCGGCGAGGTGGTGGCATCGCAGTTATTCACCGCAGCGATATCTCCATCCGCCCCATCCCCATCCCGGCTGTATCCTCATTTGAACACTTGGCTTTCAGACTTCCTGGTTCCCAATCACTCACTGCTGCAGTCATCTACCGCCCTCCCAAACTTTGTCCATCATTTCTTTCTGATTTCACAGACTTCGTAACTCAGCTGTCTTCCATTTCTCCGTCCGTTCTCCTCATTGGTGACTTCAACATTCATATCGACTCTCCGACAGCAAAATTCACATCTGACTTTTTGGACATTTTAAACTGCCTCAACCTTACCCAGCATGTCACCTCACCCACACATAATCATGGACATATCTTGGACCTGGTCTGTTCCACACCCTCCCTCACCATACATAACCTTTCATTGACTGACCTCACAATTTCTGATCATCTGGCCATCACCTTGGATGTCATTACCCCCTCTCCTACCATCAAACACACAAGAACAATTACATTTCGAAACCTGAAATCTATTAGTCCCATCTCTCTCAACTCATCCATATCCCATGCCATCTCTACTTCTTCACTTCCCTCCGATCCGATTGCCTCTGATCTAGTCAATTTCTACAACCACACACTCTCCACCTGCCTCAACCAAATAGCCCCTCTTAAAACTGCCTCAGTCTCCTTCTCCACCTCTGCTCCTTGGTACACCCCAGATCTTCACATTCTCAAAAGACAAAAAAGACAACTTGAAAGGATCCATAAAAAATCCGGTCTCACTGTCCATGCACAAGCCTACAAAACACGCCATAACCACATACAATTCTGCTCTCAAAACTGGCCCGGTCCAATTTCTACTCACAACTCATCCACTCAAATTCTTCTAACCCCCGCACATTATTCTCCACATTTGCAAAACTGACCAAACCCAAGGACAATATAACCTCCACATTCACTATAGACAAATGCAATAACTTTCTGTCATCCTACCATACCAAAATCCATACAATACACTGTTCACTAGCATCCACTTCCTCCGCTTCTCCTCCTTCTGAATATCAACTCCCTCTGCTCACACACCACAGCTTTTCCTCCTTCTCTCCACTGTCTCCCTCTGACACCTCCAAACTCCTTTCGACCATGAAATTCTCAAACTGCCAGCTTGACCCGATCCCTTCTCCTCTCTTCAAAAGCTGTCAAGAAACCCTTATTCCTCTCATCACCATCATCATCAACACTTCCCTTACGTCTGGATCTGTTCCATCCCCGCTAAAACTTGCATCCATCACACCCCTCCTGAAAAAACCTGGCCTCAACCCTGATAATCTGGATAACTTCAGACCCATCTCCAATATTCCGTTACTTTCAAAAATTCTGGAACGCGCCCGTAAACACACAACTCCATCAATATCTCCACTCCTCTCAACTCTTCGAAACATTTCAATCCGGATTCCGTCCACACCACAGCACAGAAACAGCCCTTCTTAAAGTCACAAATGATCTCCTCATTGCTGCCGACTTTGGTTTCATATCCATCCTCCTTCTCCTCGACCTCTCCGCTGCATTTGACACTATTGACCATACTGTCCTTCTCCATCGTCTTCAATCTATTGGCATCTCTGGTACAGCACTTCGCTGGCTCACATCTTACCTCTCTGATCGTCACCATTTTGTCTCTGTTAATAACTGCAACTCCCACACCTCCCCTGTCACCCATGGCGTCCCCCAAGGTTCCGTTCTCGGCCCCCTCCTCTTCACCATCTACATGCTTCCCCTCGGTCAGATCATCCGCAACCATGGACTCCATTTTCACTGCTACGCAGATGATACCCAAATCTACTTTTCCACCAAATCCATCTCCCCGGCTATTCTCTCCACCATCACCGATTGCATTTCTGACATTAAAACCTGGATGGACAATAATTTTCTTAAACTCAACAGCAGTAAAACAGAACTCCTTATCACGGGCCCAAAATCTCTCCTCTCCTCTATTCAGAACTTTACTTTCCTTATCGACGGACATATTGTCACCCCCTCCCTCTCTGTCCGAAACCTTGGCATCATAATGGACCCCACCCTCTCATACCGAACACACATCAACCATATCACTAAACTATCCTTTTTCCACCTCCGCAATATTGCTCGCATTCGCCCCTCCCTTACCTTGGCAACAGCTGAAATTCTCATTCATGCATTCATAACTTCAAGACTTGACTATTGCAATAGCCTTCTATACGGACTTCCTACCAATCAACTACAAAAACTGCAATACATCCAAAACTCAGCTGCCCGCCTCCTAACCCACACCCGGTCAAGAGAACACATCACCCCCGTTCTCCGTCAGCTCCATTGGCTACCTGTTCACTATCGCATTCAATATAAGCTCCTTCTCCTCACCTATAAGTCCCTCCATAACCTGGCCCCACTCTACCTCACTGAGCTCCTGGAACAGCACCAACCCACCCGCCACCTCCGTTCAGCTGGCACAAACCGCCTTGCTCCGATCGTCCGCACTAACCGACGGACTTTGGGGGATCGAGCCTTCGCTATCACTGCCCCCACCCTCTGGAACTCACTCCCTACATCCATCAGAAACTCGGACTCACTGCCAAACTTCAAATCAGTACTCAAAACCCACCTGTTCAAACTAGCTTTTCCCTAAAACCCTTGTTGTTTTGTTTTGTTTTGTTTTGTTTGTTTCCCCATGTGAAGCGTCTTTGAGTGTCCAAAAAAGCGCTATACAAGTTTGATGTATTATTATTATTATTATTATTATTATTAGTCAAAACTATAACTTAAAAAGATGAAAATATCATATACAAAGCTTAAATAATGAGATTTCTAATTATAACGTAAATATTGAAATTATGACATACTAATTTTGGCTCGTTCTTCATCTGAATTATGTCGTAATTAGGGCCCGAGCACCGAGGTGCGAGGACCCTCTTGTATCTGCTTTGTTTTTTATTATTATTATTATTCTTCTTCTTCTTCTCCCGAATGAATCGCATTTTTGAGGGCTTTAACATGCTCAAAAAGTCATGAAACTTTGCACACGCGTCAAACCTGGTGAAAATTTTCGTCTGATATAGGATTCAGAAGAGGGTGTGGCAAAATGGCTCGACAGCGCCACCTATACCAAGAAAATCAACAGCCTTCCAGCTATGTTTCACCTACATGCACGAAAATTGGCACACATATGTAACACACCAATACCTACAAAAAAGACTCTTGGAGCGAAATTCTAAACCCAACAGGAAGTCGGTTATTTTTAATATTATGAGAATATTTTGTGTAATTTTGGTCATTTCCATGTGTTGTATTTTAACGAACTCCTCCTAGAGAGTTCTTCAAATCAACACCAAATTTGGTATGCCTAATCTAAAGGCCTTTGCGATGTTAAATTGCGAAGATCTTGAGTTTTCGTTGAAGGGCGTGTCCGTGGCGGCCTGGCGAATTTCGATGATTCGCCATGAAAAATGAAGTTGCTATAACTCACACATACAATGTCCAATCTGCCCCAAACTTCACATGTTTGATGAGACTCCGAACCTGAACAGATTGACATGCCCATATTCAGTTATAGTCATAGCGCCACCTATTGGCAACAGGAAGTGACATATTTTACGCTGCGACGAACTACTCCTAGAAATTTTATGACATCAATGTCTTTTTTGTGGTCAGTCTAATCTAAAGGCCTGTGCGATGTTCAGTTGTGAAGATCTTGAGTTTTCGTTAAAAGGCTTGTTCATGGCGCCGCGACGAAGTTCGATGTCTCGCCATGGGAATAAAAGATGTTATAACTCAGGCATAAAATGTCCGATCTTCCCCAAACTTCACATGTGTGATAAGAGTCCTGACCTGAACAGATCTGAAGGCCAATATTCCACTGGGTGTGGCAGAATGGCTCTATAGCGCCACCTATACACTTTCAACGGAGTGCGCCTCGAGCTATGTTTCACGTACATGTACAAAAATTGGTACACACATGTAACACTCCAATACCTACAAAAAAGTCTCTTGGTACGAAATCCGGATCCCAACAGGAAGTCAGTTATTTTGAATTTTCCCTTCAAAATTGGTGTTGTTTTTGCCATTTTCAGGGGTTGTACTTTAACGAACTCCTCCTAGAGATTTATTCAGATCAACACCAAACTTGGTCAGTGTAATCTAAAGCCCTTTGCGATAATAAATTGCGAAGGACTTGAGGTTTCGTTGAAGGTCGGGTCCATGGCAGCCTGACAAATTTCGATATTTCGCCATGAAAAAGGAAGTTGCTGTAACTCAGACATACAATGTCCAATCTGCCCTAAACTTCACATGTTGGATAAGACTCTTGACCTGAACAGATCTACATGCCAATATTGAGTTATAGTCATAGCGCCACCTATTGGCAACAGGAAGTTACATATTTTACACTGCGACAAACTACTCCTAGAAATTTTATGACATCAATGTCTTTTTTGTGGTCAGTCTAATCTAAAGACCTGTGTGATGTTTAGTTGTGAAGATCTTGAGTTTTTGTTAAAAGGTGTGTCCATGGCGCCGTGATGAAGTTCGAAGTCTCGCCATGGGAATAAAAGATGTTATAACTCATGCATAAAATGTCCGATTTTGCCCAAACTTCACATGTGTGATAAGGGTCCTGGCCTAAACAGATCTGAAGGCCAATATTCCATCGAGTGTGGGAAAATGGCTCGATAGCGCCACCTATACACTTTCAACGGAGTGCGTATACACTTTAAACGGAGTGCGCCTCGAGCTATGTTTCACGTACATGTACAAAATCGGTACACACATGTAACACACCAATATCTATGAAAAAGTCTCTTGGTACGAAATCCGGATCCCAACAGGAAGTCAGTTATTTAGAATTTTCTCTGCAAAATTAGTGTTATTTTGGCAATTTTCAGGGGTTGGACTTTAACAAACTCCTCCTAGAGATTTATTCAGATCAACACCAAACTTGGTCAGTGTAATCTAAAGCCTTTTGCGATCTTAAATTGCGAAGATCTTGAGGTTTCGTTAAAGGGCGTGTCCACGGCGGCCTGACAAATTTCGATGTTTTGCCATGAAAGAGGATGTTGTTGTAACTCAGGCATAAAATGTCCAATCCTCCCCAAACCTCACATGTTCGACAAAAGTCCTGCCCTGAACACATCTGAAGGTCAATATTCCACTATAATAATAGCGCCACCTGCTGGCAACAGGAAGATTGGCACATATATGGAATAAACATTGATATATTCTACTTATATTTATGAGTTTAAACGCATATTTTTCACCGTTCACCTATTAACTAAAGCCACTCGCTGCCGGTGAGCCCGGGTGCGAGGGCCCGTTCATCGCTGCTTGCAGCTTTAATTTAGAATTGTTTTTTTTTTATTTTGTGTTTTTTATTTTTTTTCTGTAAGATTCCCTTTTAGGTGTTTAGTTCGGTATGATTATATTGTTATAACTGTGGTTGCCGTTAAAACAATATAATTTACTGTGAAGGATTAATAGTTTATTAATAATAATAATAATAATAATAACAACAACATTGTATGACACTTTCATTTTGTGGATTATGATTTACCAGAGTTTATTTGGCGATTAGGCCTGTCACGATAACTACTTTTTGTTGGGAAATATATTGTCCCAGAAATAACTGTGATATTACTGTCATTTTAAGACCATTTTATGCCACTGAATATATAACGGCATTATAATGCAAGCATGATATTGCATGCACAAGACAGTCAAACACATTTATCAGAAGATTTTATACAAAGCCACTTACAGTGTATTCAGACTACACATTGTTTTTATTTTTTTTTACCAGCGTGTGTTTCTCCTAGGAACTGAACCCACAACCTTTTGTGCTGCTAACGCAATTCTCTACCACTGAGCCACAGGAACAAAAACCCATCCATCTAATGCAGGTTTCCGTATAAAAACAATGGGGGAGAAATAGCACAAGTGGAATGCAAAACTGCATTCTCTTCCTTGTGAAACCTACTTAACGCTAGCTGTGAGAGAGCACCATTTGGATTATTACATTTATGTTTGTAACAGAACAGTGAACTGGACTTCCATACTAGAGTCTGTAGTTGTAAGGAAAACAATATAATGCCTCAAATGATACCTTCTTTTCACCTTTCAATGTCATAAATAAAGCAATAACTTGACATATTTATTATTCTGACAGGCCAAGTGGCAGTGATTAGCTTTATAGCATAATGATCTATAACATAAATCTCACACGTAACTGCACCACTTGTTTATTTTAGCAGTAAAACCTTTATTTCATAATGATATTTCCCCCCATTGTAATTTCTTATTATCCAATGAAAGGATACATTATTGTGATAAAAAAAAAGGTCAAAAGGATTAACAATGCAGATGAATTTTCACAGCTGCCTTTGATCATATTTACCAAGGGTACCGATGTTTTTGGCCATGACTGTATATATATATACATTAAATCACATTTATTCTTATTATTGTTATATCTTATGTATTTTTTTATTACAGAAAGTTGAAGAGGAGGATCATGTGGAATATGCACCAGTCACAGTCAGAAGATGATCAAACTTAAATTTTTTAAGTATAAAACCATTATAGTCAGATCAGCCTCCTGCAACGACCTCAGACTCTGAGACGATGGTTGCAGCATACGAAAAACTTAGATGCAAACTAGTCGTTAAAACTTGACAAAGTAAACTCTGCTGTGGTCTCATGTAATTATATCTGTACAGAAATGTGGTTTGATTTCTTTGCTAGAAAAAATAGATTGTACATGAGAAAGTGTCTACTACTGGATGTTTGCATTTGATGTCAGTTTGTTAGTGTGTATCTGAGGTGTCAATAGTGTGTGTGTGTGTGTGTGTGTGTCAGTGTCAATAGTGTCTGTGTGAGTGTGTGTCAGTGCAAGTGTGTATCTGAGGTGTCAATAGTGTGTGTGTGTCAGTGTCAATAGTGTCTGTGTGAGTGTGTGTCAGTGCAAGTGTGTATCTGAGGTGTCAATAGTGTCTGTGTGATTGTGTATCAGTGCGCGTGTGTGTGTCTGTGTCAATGGTGTCTGTGTGAGTGTGTATCGCTGTATGTGTGTGTGTCTGAGTTGTCATTAGTTTGTGTGTGAGTGTGTATCAGTGCACGTGTGTGTGTCTGCGTCAATAGTGTCTGTGTGAGTGTGTATCGGTGTATGTGTGTGTGTCTGAGGTGACATTAGTGTGTGTGTGAGTGTGTATCAGTGCACGTGTGTGTGTCTGAGGTGTCAATTTTGTCTGTGTGAGTGTGTATCAGTGCACGTGTGTGTGTCTGAGGTGTCAACAGTGTGTGTGTGTGTGTATCAGTGCATGTGTGTGTGTCTGAGGTGTCAATAGTGTGTGTGTGTGTGAGTGTGTATCAGTGCAAGTGTGTGTGTCATTGTCAATAGTGTCTGTGTGAGTGTGTATCAGTGCACGTGTGTGTGTGTCTGAGGTGTCAATTTTGTCTGTGTGAGTGTGTATCAGTGCATGTGTGTGTGTCTGAGGTGTCAACAGTGTGTGTGTGTGTATCAGTGCATGTGTGTGTGTCTGAGGTGTCAATAGTGTGTGTGTGTGTGTGTGTGTGTGTGTGTGAGTGTGTATCAGTGCAAGTGTGTGTGTCAGTGTCAATAGTGTCTGTGTGAGTGTGTATAAGTGCACGTGTGTGTGTCTGTGTCAATAGTGTGTGTGTGAGTGTGTATCAGTGCACGTGTGTGTGTCTGTGTCAATAGTGTGTGTGAGTGTGTATCAGTGCACGTTTGTGTGTCTGATGTGTCAACAGTGTGTGTGTGAGTGTGTATCAGTGCACGTGTGTGTGTGAGAGAGTGTGTGTGTGTGTATCAGAGTCGACATTCTAAAATCGCAAGGTTTTGTTTTTTTCGCTATGTTCAATTGTTTGTAAATCTACTTTTTCAAACTCTTCCTAGGCCATTGAACCGATTGTCCAAAAATGTGAAGAATTTTGGAATCATCTTCAGACCACGCTGGCAAAAAGTTTTGGAATTCAAGTTGATTAGTCATACTGTTTCCAAAATGCACGTGAACAAATTCTATGAAAAGTTCTATGAAAAAAAATTCTATGGTTTTGCCTATTGAGACCAAACTTGGTGTATATTATTATAAGCATGACCTGAGACTACCTTCAGTGTTTCGGCGCTGTGCCCCCTAGTGGTTAGGAGATATGAAAAATGCATATTTTTAATTCTGAATGCTTTCAGTCAAATGATATCCAATTTTCCTTTGTCAGCCACTTTAGGCATTGGCCATTTTGAATTATATTCTAAAATGCTGTATTTCTCGAAAGCATTAGCGTATCATTCTGAAAATCATTTCAAAAATCTTCAGCTCCATGCCCTGATGGTACTCAAAATGTTTGGGGTAGAAAGTTATGATGAAATTTAGAAAAATGCTAATAACTTTTGCTTACATTAACCTATTGTAATGGGATGTTGCTAGTTTCCTTGCATCATACCAACAACATTGATACCAATTTTGTCCTAATTTTTACTGAGCTTCCTGTCAGTAAAGTTGAAAACCTATTTTATCAAACTCCTCCTAGATCGTTTTCAGCAAATTTGGCTCAGATCATCTTCAGACCAAGCAGGCTAAATTTATGGATTTTGTGTTAATACACAAAACAGTTTTCGTTTTGCGCATGAACGAATTTGCTGGAAATATTCCAAACTGCATCGGAGGGCTGTATCTCTGCAAAGGTTTGAGATATTTACACCAAACTTTGTATGTGCCATTGTCACTTTAAAGTGACCAAGCACATAAATTTGGTAACAGCGCAACCTATTGGCCAAGAGTAATAAACCATTAATTAACCTTTAATTATGAAATTTCCAACAATGCTAACAACTTTTGATTCCATTAGGCTCATTGCTCATTGCTGTATTGGTGTGATGCTCCATGTCATGCTTAGCTCCTCAATTTGCCGGTGGAGTGCTTGGCCCTGTAACTGCTGCTTGCAGCTATATTTGATTTTGTTTTCATCAGCTTTTTTCAACTAGGACATAGTATTAATACCCATAAACAGAACAAGAAAACACATTCATTACATAACACTTAACATGCTTCACAAATGGAGATGGAGAAAGCATCTGTAATGGATGTTCACCTTTAACACCCCACGGATCTCATTAAATATCACTATTTTAAACAGTAAGACAACTCAATTGTGATTAAACAACAAACTAGGTTTTTATTTTTTAATAGCACAACAGTGCTCCTGTCCATAGGTAAAACAATGAAAGTGTGAGATGAAGATGATGATCAGACAGAAAATCTCACCTTAAGTTTCCACTGATAATGGTTAAGTTCAGAGACAAGTGTTGATGATATCCGCTCCTGCTTCGGTTCCAGGTCTGTGACTCTGTCACCTGAGGATCAGACATGAGTGATGGGGTCATATCAGACAAATGAGACAAACCACTTGTTTTTCATTTTAGTAAAGTATTAGCAAACACATGGTTATTGAGATGTCCTGGTAGATTTTACCTTTGCTGGCATGCTCTGAGTGGGTGGTGGTTTACTGGTCAAAAACGCTCAAATGTGTGAACTGATATAGTCTGTCCAGGCCCCTGTGTCTGTTATATTTTGGTCTGTATGTATGCCCTGGGCCCCTCGTTCAATGTGCGTCTGAGGGACTTTTCACCTGATTCATGGTCCAGCAGTCTGGTCACTTTAAACAGCAGCAGGAACACAGGACTGAAACTTTGTGGTAAAGCTGACAGACTCTGTTCATTACTAACAAAAGTGACACAATGGCACTACTTTAACAACTCGTGCATGAGACTACATCCACTCTCTGTTGTTTATAACACACCTGCAACACAAATATTGTCTGCTAGGGGATTGTTTTTATTTGTTTTTATTTAGTTAGCATATTTGGTTTTGGTCTTCAGTTATGTTGTTTCATTTCACATAAATGACATCCTGCATTAGCTGAACTGCCCAACATGTCTAGAAACTCACAGAAAGAGGAGAAACACACACACACACACTCACACCAATGTCTCAATCTCCACACACACGGAAAAAAAAAAATCACCCATGTCTCAATCTCCACACACACACACACACACACACACACACACACACACACACACACACACACACACACACACATATATATATATATATATATATAAACAACTGACCAATGTCTCAATCTACACACACAAACACACGCACACACACACACACACATACACAAACCAAAAACAGCAACTCACCCATGTCTCAGTCTCCACACACACACACACACAAAACAACTCACCCATGTCTCAATCTCCACACACACACACACACACACACAAAACAACTCACCAATGTCTCAGTCTCCACACACACCACACACACACGCACACACACAAAACAACTCACTCATATGGAGTCAATTTAACGCTGTATATATACACAAAAAAATTGTGAGTTTTGCAAAATGAAAATTAAAGTATTGAGGAAAATACATTTGCTTTTTGCAAACAAAAATTATACAATTATACAAAAATATTTTCCATGGTCATATCTATTAATTTATTTGCGACGCTGCTTTCATTTTGCGTGTCAGTCTAGTTGGAGCTTGCAAAACCATTTTTCCTTTGCGCTTCACTTTTCTGCACGTCTCTCTTTGTGGCACTGTTTTGACGTGGGGGCGGAGTCAAGGGATGGGGGCGTGTACAACAGCCTCCCTGGGAGTGACGTCATTGGCCCTAGAGGCAGCTTACTGATCCAGGTCCTGTCATGTGGTCATGATGAGCAGAGACTTTAGTGGATCGTTTATTTTTATTCAGTAGCATTAAAACAAACATGTTTTTGTTTTATTTACTTTATTAACAAATGTATGTGTATTAGCAGCGTTTTCTCAAGTTAAATAAGTTGTTAACATGAACATCTGCTGTTTATTTCTCTCGATGTGCACACTTTTATAACATTAAAATGTGTATTGTTTCATTTGATTAACTGCAAGGGTTTGTTTAAAATCTCTTAACGAGGATGCTAGCGCACAGTAGCGTTCTTTGTTTACATTAGTTCTGTCACGATCATTAGATGGAGTGCCCATGAACTTCAGTAGAGGGCACTCCACTCAGGAGCATTCCACCCATCAACCACCAGATGTCACTTGGACACTAGCACCTCTCATCTGCTGCACCACACCCAAACTACATTCCCCATGAGTCACTGCATCACAATCACCCTGCCACACCTGCACCTCATTCATCTGCCAATTTCCTTGCCACACCTGCACCTTATTTACACACACATAAAAGCAGCACACTCACTATCACTCACTGGAAAGTCTCGTTTAGCCTGTCTAACATTTCCGAGCATTTCTCCCTGTGTTTGTCATTCCCGTGTTTGATCTTTGGACTGATTACTCAGACTCTGATTCTCTGCTGCCGGCCCCGATTTTGCCGCGAGAGGGCGCTCTATGTACTCAGTGGTAGACTACAGGAGAACTGAGCAGCACAGAGCACCCTCTTGCGGCTGTAGACGGTAATGTTTTCTCTTGGTTCAAGTCAAATAAATTTTGATAAATAAGTCACACTTTACTATAAGCCGCAGGACCAGCTATGAAAAAAGTGTGACTTATACTCCAGAAAATACGGTACATATAATATATATGCACTTTGCTGGTGGTAAAATTATTACATTATTGTACGTCGCTTTGGGTGCAATACCACAACAATACACAAAGGACTATATAAATGCATAATTTATTCATTCATTCATATAGGCTGGCCGTATATAATTGATATTAATATTATATTACAGTATTTCACAATTGCTAAAACACATTTCTTGAAACCTTCACCCATATTCTCAAAACTTTAAACACAAAACCCATTCTTTAAACTACATTCACAAAACCCCTGACTCTTCTGGCAAAATCAAACACTTGCCTCAAAACCATTTGATCTGTTCTCAAAATCAAACACTGCTTTCAAAACATAAACACAGCCAGTCAATATATAAATACTCAGCAGCATTTATTAGACACTACATCAAAAAATTGATGAACACACCATCCAGGGCATGTAGTTACAGATATATATATATATATATATATATATATATATATATATATATATATATATTGCATATAGAAAATAAATTTGCCATGAATAAAAGTAAATAGTTCACAACTCAGTACAATACTGTAAGTACTGCAAGTAATACAGTATAGAATTTCTGTATTTTCAGCATAAAAATAAAGTAAGCTCAAAGAACAAAGACAACTCTAAATGCAAAGTGTATTACACAAAACATTGTGCAAATGCAAAATCAAAGTCAATGAGAGACTCATTCTGCCTCAGATGGTAGAAAGGCTGACACTGTTGATAGCTTCAAAGTTTACATTGTCTTCTACAAGTCTTTGCTGTATTTCACGCAGTCGGATGACATTGTTTTGATGGACCATATGAACAATGAGAGCCTCTTGCTGTTGGGCGAATGAAGGAGTCCTTCCACCCTCATTTGGTAGTCTTGTAATTATACAAAAGGGAAAATGCTCTTACAAATGTATACATAAAAAAACAATAGTGATGGACATCACATTCATATGTAAATTGTATTCTATTTTTTTTTTCTTTTTTCAACACTCCCCTTTCTATTGACAAACTGATGTACTATATCAAATGTCAAATTAGAAAAACAATACATTTACCTGTTATCTTCTGTGAATGTCCTGATTATGGTGGCCACAGTTGTCCTTGTACTCTTCCTCCTTGACCATCACCTCTGACACAAACTCTTCCTCCTTTGCCTCTCACATTGTTTCCATCCATTGTGGTATCAACACTCACCGTACCTGGGCCACCTGTACTAGCTTATATTCTAGATAACTGATTTGATCACATCATTAGAAACAAGTGTGAATAATTTTGAGTTGTTGTGTGTAAACGATGACAGTTGTGTTTTAGTTGAGTTTAACTTTTGCCACATGTATTTACCATTTTGCAACACAGTGCAAAATGTGTTTTAGTGAGTAATAATGTGTTTAGAGTTTTGCAAAAAGAGTGGATGAGATTTGGAAACAGTGTCTTAACTACCTGAACTTGTTTAAGATTTTGCCTACAAAGTGACTGATTCGACAAATGTGTTTAGGCCACTGAGCATTGGGTTCAGAGAATGGGGTTTAGTGTTTTAGCAGTTGTGAAATACTGTAATTAGGGCTATATTTTTATATTTATTGTTATGCTTATTTTCCCCTTTCAATTCGTGTATTGCTTACCTAATTAACGTTATGTGATAAATAAGTGTTTTCATTTACAAATGAAACTAGCAAATTATTAATTTATAATTCTACTATTTATTATTATTGGGCTAGGATATTTATATAGTTATTGTTCAATTCATCCTCGAAAGTGCACTTCCAGTAAAAATTACTGTCACATAGCAAAATCAAAGCTTTATTGGCATGTCGGGCTTTTATAGGCTATTATTTACAAAACTCTTCAGGGCTGCGTTTGGAACTCAAGTTCAGATCATTTTCTGTAATAACAAAAACATCTAAATAACAACATCTAAATAATAACATTATTATTTTGCTCATTTTTTAATTAAATTATTAATATATAAAGACTGAAATATTACTGTAATTACTTGGTCAAATAAAATATTTATATAATTTATTTTACACTTCATGATTTCAAACATTAATCATTAATTAGTATGTGAGCAGAGCAGCATCCAAAATCAAAGTACTTCTGCTGAGATTCTGAAGTATGCTCACAATGGACACTTTTCTACTCCATGAGAGCACAGGAGAGGATTTATGAATGGAAGTGAAGCAATGCAACTGAGGTTGTAAAAAATGTTAAAAAAAAATTCAGTTCAAAATGTCTCAGTTCACATTACTTTAAACTCCGATCTCCGTGTGCAAGTGTTTTGTTTGCATGTATGTCATTGCAGCAGTATATTAAACTTTAATTGTAATTAAACTGACTGGAACTACCTGTGAATCAAATTATTTTAATGCACACCTTTTAGCCAATCAGAATCAAATATTCAGACAAACCATAGTATGAATAGATTTATTAGAGTAACCATTCAACAAACCAAGCAACTAATGGTAGTGTTAAGGAAAAAAAGAACATACTTTTTGTGTTTATGTCAATTTGCTGAAGTAAACGGTTCAGAACTTGAAGAGCATCTCTAGATTAAGATGAAGGTCCTTCCCAAACCGCATGTTCACTTCATGGAGCAGCTACCAAAAAAAGAAACAAAGAAAATAGAAAGAAATATTCATTAAAACAATTTTGACTGTTTTTATTCATACCAAAAAAAAACTGACACTTTTTTAAAAGAGCCCTAAAACAGACAAACCTCCTGGGACTGGGTGAAAACCGGGTTATCAGTACAGAAGTACTGGAAAGTTTGCAGTCTTGTATCTTTTTGTATGCTGAAATGAGCAAAAGACAGTTCATATAAGGAAAAATACTTAGAAGTAACATAGAACCAATAACTGAAAATCAATTATAAGTAGAATTAAAGGGACAATAAGTAACTTTTTAGGTATTTTATTATCTAAAATCAATATTTTTATTCATAAATATGCCCTCAATGGTGTACAAATACCTATGCCAATGTTTAAACTAATCCTCGTAAATGAAGAATTTATTATCTTTATATACATGGGACGGGTAGGTCGACGGAGGCTTCCATGTAGTTCCGCCATCTTGCAAAACTATAATAGCAGAGAAGGACAAAAAGTACTAAGCCAACGTGTTTCCACAGCGCGTTTTCGGTCAGAGCCAGAAACGCAGGTGCAGAGCAGTGAGAGGCGCTTGAAACTGCACCGGCAAGTTTAAAAGTCTGGATTGCATTCTTATTATGGACCATACATATGCCGCGCCACAGGAGAAGAAAACATCGTCGCCAAAACAGTCAAAAATAGAACGTAAAAGGAAACGTGACCGTAGATTACAGAAAAGAAGAGTTAATGTCGGGGAAGCTTTTTCTAGGTGGAAAGAGCTAATGCTTGATAAAGATTTCAAAAGAGACGCTGAAGTGGCCAGTTTTCTTCTCGACAGGTAAGTCAGTGTCACAGTCTATATTATAATATTTTTTTAATATCTAACAATGCATATAATTCAGAAAATATAACGAATAAATTAGACATAACTACTAATTACAATATTTCATGTTTTCCACAGTTAGTAATTCATACTGTAACATTCGTTTGTTAGTTGTCATGTTGCAGTTTGTTTGAAATAACACACCTGTTCACCTGAAGGAAAACTCGACGAAGTGCTATTAGAAGACATCCCGTCAAAGCTTATTGGTACATATCGCCTACCGTAGATGCAAAGCGCATTTGAAAAAGCGAGGCGCTGGAGAGCAAAATTAGTTTGAATGCAAAATACAATTTCACCACTAGATGGGAGTAATTCCTACTTAGTGTCCCTTTAAAGCATTCATTCACCCCCCCCAAAACAATTATGTCACAGTGTTCTTTTTTACCTTTCTTGTTCCAAACCCACATGACTTTTATTGATGGATGTCAAGAACAATAAAAAAACTTGATTTGGCCGTATGTCTCATACTGCAGATTGGAATCTTTAAATTACCAAACTGCAGGGAGAGGAAGAGTAGATATAAGTCATGATCTGCAAGATTAACCACAATCTGATGTGATCCAACCACCTCAGAGAAAACCAATGTTGAGCTGCTGCAAGAGCTTTTGAAGCACAGCAGCTGATGTCAAAGAGTTCTCGTGTGTTCTGATAGGTGGATGATGATGATGATGAGTGGATAAAGACTAGAGCAATCAAATAATGAGAGACTTATCTGCTCACCTGGTTATGTTCGGGAGTTCGTAGTTTGGGGATCGCGAATCATTTGAATCAGTTCGGGAGTTCGAAGCGGGATCGCGAATCGTCTGAGTCAGTTTGGGGATCGCTAATCATTTGAGTCAGATCGGGAGTTCGTAGCGGGTTCGCGAATCATTTGAGTCAGTTTGGGGATCGCGAATCATTTGAATCAGTTCGGGAGTTCGTAGCGCGTTCGAGAATCATTTGAGTCAGTTTGGGGATCGCTAATCATTTGAGTCAGATTGGGAGTTCGTAGCGGGTTCGCGAATCATTTGAGTAAGTTTGGGGATCGCAAATCATTTGAGTCAGATCGGGAGTTCGTAGCGGGTTCGTGAATCATTTGACTCAGTTCGGGAGTTTGTAGCGGGTTCGTGAATCGCCTGACTCAGTTCGGGAGTTCATAGCGGGTTCGTGAATCATGTGACTCAGTTCGGGAGTTCGTAGCGGGTTCGTGAATCATTTGACTCAGTTCGGGAGTTCGTAGCGGGTTCGCGAATCATTTGAGTCAGTTCGGGAGTACGTAGCGTGTTCGTGAATCATTTGACTCAGTTCGGGAGTTCGTAGCGGGTTCGTGAATCATGTGACTCAGTTCGGGAGTTCATAGCGGGATCGCGAATCATTTGACTCCCCAGCCGGCATTTCAACGTTGATTCAACGTCAGGTACCACGGTTGAATCAACGCTGAATTAATGTTCAAATGTTGAAATCATGACGTGGATTCACCGTTGAAATCGCGACGCTGTTTCACAGTCTTACCTACAACACTGGTGAATTATGGTCGTTCTGCAGACCTTGGATTAATGCTGAATGAGGTGTTGATTTTGAAAAGTTAATCAACGTTGATAACACGACGTTGTTTCACCGTCGTACCTGGCACCATGTATAAATACACACTTGTATGTTCAATTAGATCCTAGTTTGCATTTAGATCAACAGTACATGATAAAGGCTAACAATCAAATGACTGACAGCAATGCCTTTACAATCAACTTCAATAAATTATCACATGCTCAAAACTGTAAAACAGCAGTTTTATTTTGGAAACATACTGTATAAAACAGATGAAAATAATCCCAAACTTTATGATGCAGAATATGCATGGATGTATTGTTAAAAACATGTAGTAGAACGATCCAAATACAATAATATTTAAAGGTTTTTGTAAAATAATTTAGCATATTAATGGATAATTTCTGCGGTACTTGCCAGAAAAACCCTTGTACCTTTATGTCTGAAACCAGTTGATCTTTTATTTTGGAGGAAAACTACAGTTTCTGTCAAAAAACATGTTTTAGTAATGTGTCTCATGACAAGAGATGTGTACATTTGTGCAGTGAAAATGTGTTGCACAGTTTGAGAAGGGAACCTTCAACCAGGACCGCTGTAAGGGGAGGGAAGATTAGGACAATTCCAAGGGCCCAGCGTGAGAGAGGGCATGGGGAATGCAGAATGAGATTTCTACCAAAGGAGACTCTAAAATGTTAGAACCAACAGCCTCGTGCATATAGTGTGGTTGTGCTTCGGGTGATCCTTGAAGGAGTCCCAGCGCTAGGTCCATTCTGACGCCGTCCCCTCCACTCTCTCCCACTTGTGCACTTTCTGTACCGTCCTGTAGAAACATTTACATTTAATCATTTAACAGACGCTTTTATCCAAAGCGACTTACAAATGAGAACAATAGAAGCAGTCAGGTCAACAAGAGAACAACAACAGTATACAAGTGCCATGACAAGTCTCAGTTAGTCTAGTACAGAACGCATAGACAGGTTTTTTTTTTTTTTTTTATATGAAAGGCAAGAAAAGAAGGAAGAGTGCTAGTATTAGCTGGTTAAGTGCTGGTGAAAAAGATGAGTCTTTAGATGTTTCTTGAAAATGAGTAAAGATTGGGAGGTCATTCCAGCAGCTGGACACAGTCCAGGAAAAGATCCGTGAGGGTGATTGTGAACTTCTTTGGGATGGCACCACAAGGAGTCGTTCACTTGCAGAGCGCAAACTTCTGGAGGACACATAAGATTTAACCAGTGAGTTTAGGTATGTTCACAACGTTTCACAATAACTTTGATATTGTGAAATATATTTAATTGAAAACTGAATGCAAAATAAATCACACAATATTTTCACTTTACAGTTCAGTAACAGTGGAGTTGGAAACAAAGTGGACAACACTATTCATTAAACATTTATTAAATATATTCAGATGAAAGTTTACAATTCACAAATTATTCATAAGCAGTGTTTTCAGAGCCCCCAGTTACACTGTTTTAATCAGAACACTAACTTTACAGTGTAGTAAAACAAGTCAAATCAAATTAAGTACATTTTTATTAAACAAAGTACAATCAAAACCTATCACAAAAGGTCAAAGCATCTCTAGCAGAAGTGACAGTGCAATGTAGCAGAAGAACAATTTCTTACCAATGTTTCAAGAATAAACTGGATCCTCTATGACTCTAAAAGGGGAAAGAAGAAATAGTTTACTGAAAAGTTCTTAAAAAGCAGGATTTCATTTTATACCATTTCTTTAAACCATTGGTTCTCAAACTTTTATACCAAGTATCACTTCAGAAAATATTTGTTATTAAATATTAATTTCCACCATAATGACCTACATTAAATTTCAGCAGCGTAGTTGGCCAAACTATTCAGCTACAGGTCTACAGTTAAAAAATGAGGCAGTTTTATTCTAGTAAGAATCAGCCACTTTACCATGGTAAATTCAGTTTGAACATTAACACTACACTGTGCTTACGTACAGGTAAATGAAAACTTAGTTTAAATTAAAATGTGTTATAATAAAAGTTACATAACTTTACTGTACATTAACTGTACTTAAATGTACAAAAAAGCCTTACTCAAAGATTAGATTAAAATGTATTAACATTAATATTTAATTTAGTGATTCACCTGCGTAACCACTAGAGAGGGTCTAACACTGAGAACCACTGCTTTAAACAATCCTCATTTTTAAATTCATTTTCATTAATTCATTAAAATTGTACCGACATTTGCACTTACATGTTTCAGAAAACACTTTGAAACTATTATTAGAATAAAACATATATAACACAATGCACGGGATTCATATCAGGAAAATGTGGAAAAATCTCTAAAAGACAGACATTAACACATAACTTACCAGCAAGACAGTAGGTGAGCATCTAACATGATCATCTGTGATAAAGCAATGCAAAATACACACACGGGTATTTATTTATCTTCTGCAGGTTACATGTCCTTTATGCTACCCATTTGTAAACTCTGGTTATACTTTACTATTTTCAAAAGATAATAAAGATGTCGATTTTCTTACCTCATTTTGCCAGTATGTTTGCAGGACCTCGCAGAACACATCTCACCCTTCTTGTGTTCACAGCTTTTGTTCTCCTTTGACATGTCACGACTCAAATTCGCTCAAAATAAAACAAATGAACAGGCAAACATTAAATAATTTGGGACCGACTGAGTGGTCAGTTATAAGGAGCAGCAGCTGAGCTCACAGTTAGCTGCCTCACTCACAGAAACACGACAATCGCGAATCATTTGAGTCAGTC
Organism: Carassius auratus; assembly: GCF_003368295.1. NCBI lineage: Eukaryota > Metazoa > Chordata > Actinopteri > Cypriniformes > Cyprinidae > Carassius > Carassius auratus. The sequence continues at coordinate 20,094 of NW_020529089.1, forward strand.
CGGGAGTTCATAGCAGGTTCGTGAATCATTTGAGTCAGTTCGGGAGTTCGTAGCGGGTTCGTGAATCATTTGACTCAGTTCGGGAGTTCATAGCGGGTTCGTGAATCATTTGAGTCAGTTCATAGCGGGATCGCGAATCATTTGACTCAGTTCGGGAGTTCGTAGCTGGATCGTGAATCATTTGACTCAGTTCGGGAGTTCGTAGCGGGTTCGTGAATCATTTCACTCAGTTCGGGAGTTCGTAGCGGATTCGAGAATCATTTGAGTCAGTTCAGCAGGATCGCGAATCATTTGAGTCAGTTCATAGCGGGATCGCGAATCATTTGACTCCCCAGCCGGCATTTCAACATTGATTCAACGTTGAAAACAACGTCAGGTACTACGGTTGAATCAACGCTGAATTACCTTTCGATTTTGCAAATTGGATCAATGTTGAAATCACGACGTGGATTCAGCGTTGAAATCGCGACGCTGTTTCACCGTCTTACCTACAACACGGGTGAATTATGGTCGTTCTGCAGACCTTTGATTTAATGCTGAATGAGGTGTTGATTTTGAAAAGTTAATCAATGTTGATAACACGACGTTGTTTCACCGTCGTACCTGGCACCAGGTACAAATACACACTTGTATGTTCAATTAGATCCTAGTTTGCATTTATATCAACAGTAACATGATAATCGAACCATCAAATGACTGGAAGCAATGGCTTTACAATCAACTTCAATAAACTATCACATGCTCACAACTGTAAAACAGCAGTTTTATTTTGGAAACATACTGTATAAAACAGATGAAAATAATCCCAAACTTTATGATGCAGAATATGCATGGATTTATTGTTAAAAACATGTAGTAGAACAATCCAAATACAATAATATTTAAAGGTTTTTGTAAAATAATTTAGCATATTAATGGATAATTTTTCGGCACTTGCCAGAAAAACCCTTGTACCTTTATGTCTGAAACCAGTTGATCTTTTATTTTGGAGGAAAACTACAGTTTCTGTCAAAAAAACATGTTTTAGTAATGTGTCTCATGACAAGAGATGTGTACATTTGTGCAGTGAAAATGTGTTGCACAGTTTGAGAAGGGAACCTTCAACCAGGACCGCTGTAAGGGGAGGGAAGATTAGGACAATTCCAAGGGCCCAGCGTGAGAGAGGGCATGGGGAATGCAGAATGAGATTTCTACCAAAGGAGACTCTAAAATGTTAGAACCAACAGCCTCGTGCGTATAGTGTGGTTGTGCTTCGGGTGATCCTTGAAGGAGTCCCAGCGCTAGGTCCATTCTGACGCCGTCCCCTCCACTCTCTCCCACTTGTCACTTTCTGTACCGTCCTGTAGAAAATTTACATTTAATCATTTAACAGACGCTTTTATCCAAAGCTACTTACAAATGAGAACAATAAAAGCAGTCAGGTCAACAAGAGACAACAACAGTATACAAGTGCCATGACAAGTCTCAGTTAGTCTAGTACAGAACGCATAGACAGGTTTTTTTTTTTCTTTTAAAATATGAAAGGCAGGAAAAGTGCTAGTATTAGCTGGTTAAGTGCTGGTGAAAAAGATGAGTCATTAGATGTTTCTTGAAAATGAGTAAAGAGATTGGGAGGTCATCACACAGTCCACGGAAAAGATCCGTGAGGGTGATTGTGAACTTCTTTGGGATGGCACCACAAGGAGTCGTTCACTTGCAGAGCGCAAACTTCTGGAGGACAAATAAGATTTAAACCAGTGAGTTTAAGGTATGTTCCACAACTTTGGGCTGCCAAGAGGTACAACTCTATCTTTTTGACATCAAGTATGTGTGGCAGCAAAGGCTTGGATTAAATCTGACTTAGTTTTGCACCAGAAGCCAAGACATCTGCATCTGGAAGGAGACCAGAAATGAAACACCAAATTATGAGTCGTGAAGACATTAAGCTATAGCTGTGCACACACACACAAACAAACAAGAGTTGTGAATTACCCGTGTAAGTCTTTTATGGGGTAGACTTGATTCCATTCTTCCCAACTGATTCTGGTTTCAGGACACAGTTCACTCACTGCCTCTGGATGAACTCCCTTAATATAAAACAAGTACAGTAATAGTTAAAAGGATCGTTTACTGATCTTGGGTGGTTTTCATGTATATATTTGTTACTTAAATTGCACTCTTGTTCATTATTAGTCTATGATGTTTTAATGTTTACATATACTTTCTTGGAGTTAATAGTGTTCTTACCAAGTGCAGAAAAATAAAAAAAAATACCATGCCTGTGCTCGTCGACGATGCCCATCTCTGTGGCTCACTTGATTTTATTAATATTTTTAGATGCCCTTCACTGCAAGATAACAGCTGTTTTTTTATTTGTATAAGAATATTGTATAACATCAGTGAAGCAGTACATTATCAATTTAAACTTAATGGTAACAATTCCTATGAATCTTATAATCTTGTAATCTTGTAAAACTTTATGAATTTCTTCACTGATAAAATAGATAACATTAGAAATACAATAGCGAATGTAGATTCTACAGCGTGTAACACTTCAGTTTCATCCATCGCACCCAAAGATAAACTGCAGTGCTTTACAAATATAGGACAGGAAGAGCTAAATAAAATAGTGAGAGAGTGATCTGCTCACCTGGTTATGTTCGGGAGTTCGTAGTTTGGGGTTCGCAAATCATTTGAGTCAGTTTGGGGAATCGCAAATCATTTGAATCAGTTCAGTATTTTCAATATGCATGTTGGCCCTTGGTAATATTATCAGAAAATACGGATTTAGCTTCCACTGTTATGCTGATGATACTCATTACCAAGCTACGAAACATGTTATCTGTTTCTGATGCAGAAAAGCTAGTTCAT
>NW_020529090.1:0-47500 GCF_003368295.1 Carassius auratus
ATTTGACCGAACTTTTTTATTATTTTGACAAAAACACAACAACATTAAAAGAAATGTTATCCGTTCCTATGGCCATCTTCTTTGACTCAAATTAAAGCAACATCTCTGGTGTACGTAAGCATCTACAATGTGTGTATGTGCTAAACATCTGTTTCTCCACTTCTGCCAGATTTGTTAGATGGGCTTTTGTTGTAATACAGACACATTTGAGAACTACGATGTTCTCACTTTTGTAATGGTTATAGAAAAATTCAAACATAACTTTTGCATACGTAGCAAAACTGACTAAAAAAATCACTGAATTATGAAATGCAAAAGTGTGTACGGCATTTGGCAAAACAGGATTTTAGCTGTAATGAGCACATAAGACAAAAATTGTCAATGTGTGACTTGTAAATATATTCTATTTTATTTTATTTATTTATTTTTACCAGAGATAGTCGACTGATCTGTTTACATGTTGTTTTGCAGTTTTCTGATGAAGAGTTTTCTCTGACTGTGGTCAAACATACAGTGCCTGTTCATAGGAATTTTACAGCATAACTACAGCAAAAAAATATCGCCCCTACATCTAGAGCTCTTGTTCATATAGCTGATGATGATGTTCACATTTTTATTTGTCGTACTCGTTAGTTTCAACATTTCTACTGGACATTAAAGAGTAGGCCTATGTGTACTCCCTTTATGTCAGAAGCATTAGCATCTACTGTGTGCTAAGATTTTTCTGTTTTCTCCACTTTTGTGGATTTGCTAGAGGGACTATGTGACCTTGTTGTAATGTGATTACGTTTAAGATCCATAAGATTGCACTAAACGCCCTTGAATAGGTTATAGACATACTCTTTTATACAGGAAATATGTTTCCACAACAGAAATATGTATCAGAATAACAAATACTAATAGTGAAATCCTCTCTTCTAAATTATTGTGAAAACTTTTAATGTCGATCCGGCCCACCAGCCGTGTATCTTTTTCATTGTTTTTTAGATAAAGACTATTCCTCGAGTTTGGTCAAACAGGCAAAAACATGAACAAAATAGAATACAAGATGATTAAATGATTGTCAAGAGAGTGTTTTAAACTGAGATAGTGATGCACTTTAGAGCTTTTTCTGGTCTAACCTGTGTCACAAGACACATAATAGCCACTACCTCAACTTGAAAATGAGTCCTGCCATTTTCTGTTCTGACTGTTACACTTAATACAAACCCATCTATTACACTTACCTAATGTTAGACATTAAAAGTCAAGGATGCCACAGGAACTATTTCCTTTCTCTGTTTCTCTAAACATCACACTGGTAAATAAACCAGAGATCACATGTAGAAAGAATTCATTGAAAGAGGCATGTTTTAGTCCATTTTAGATGGTCTGCACCAACACGTTTTAGATGTTTTAGTATTCATCAGACTAACAGGTTTGATTCGGGAAACACACACGACTGGAACTGCGTGTTGTCATGACTGTCTTTATAATTGATCTACTTTTACTTTTAAAACAACACAGTGAGAAATTATGGTCTTCGACAGCATGGGCCCCTGAAATGTTGTATTATTTCTTTGTTTTCACAAAATATCGAAACATTTATCTATCTTAAAATATTAGTTATTACGTGTTTACAAAGTTGTCGTGTCCGACGTTTACATTTTTAAGAACATCTGATATAGTTTATCATCTTTTAAATTTTATAACATATGTTTCACCAAACCTTGACGCCTGAAAAACGGGTTTAGCATCAGTCCACATTTCAGTTGTCAGCCAGAAAATGCAACTTGAGCCGATATTTCATTACCAAGATAATCTACATGATGTGAAACTAGCTCACAGTTACAGTACAGTTTTGGGTTCAAGTTTATGTTGAATAGTGTTTGTTACTGCTCCAAATGTTTAACACCACATTACTCCATTGTGAAGATATGTACTGTACAAAAAGTTTTTCACTGTAGTAGTCCAACTCTGAAACCAGACCAAACAAAAATGAGCTTGAGCCTTAGTTGTGGCAGAATTAAAATGTTTTCTTTTTATCTTTCCATGATTTGTGCGTGTTGTTCTGAACCACAGTTTCATTTTTAACATCACAATCGTATTGTATTGTCATGCATGATTGTAAAGAGTTTTGTGTGTGTCAGTCTCTGGATTTTTTTTATTTTTTTTTGCAAACAGAACTGGTGTAATGTTAGCGAGCTCTTTGTGTTCTCTGCTTTACTGTGTTTATATACGTTAGATTTCTTTATATTTGCTCGATTAAAGTTTTTAACACAGTTTCGGGTAATGTGTGTGTGAATATAGAGGATCTTTACAAATATTTTTTCTTGAAATATCCATGTAACACTCTGAATCGAGACTGCTTCTTTTAAATATAACATTAACACATTTTTCATGAGCTCAGACCCATTGTTTTGTAAACCACGAAAGATTAAAATGTGATTCAACATTTTATTTCAACAATACATTTTTGAATATACATTCATACACTGAAGTAGTGAAGAAAATGGTCAAATTGGCATTACTAACAAACAGTAATAATGACATTACAGGTGGTCTAGCCAGAAAAGAAAATCTCTACAGGCCAGCATGTTTTGTTCTATTATGTAGTTGACGTAAGTTTGAACAATTTCACATGTCATGGAACCATAATTTTTTGAAACCAACAATGTACATAAATCTGCTACACATGTATTAATACACATTAATAATAATTATAGTTCTCGGCCGATTTGTACATTATTAAATTATATTAGTGGTCATCACAAACTTAAGGTGTAAACAAAAGTACCTTGCAACAGTGTGCTTTAGATTTACTAGAAAATCATTTGAATGCTTTGGTCGCAAGGAAAACATACATTGTTTAAGAGAAAATAATCTCACTGAATGTGCTAAAGCATCCAATGTTTTAAGACTACTGAAGGTGTCACATCCTTGTTTGTTTCACACCTGTGGGCTCTTACCTACATTCCAAGTGTGATATTTAAAAAAGGTTTAGGGGCATATAGTTAACCACAGAAGACTTTCTGCATGCTCCTGTAACAATGACTGCCGCAGCTCCAAACAGTCCTGAAACATCTAGAAGAATTATGTGTGACACACCGCCAAGAAGTTCTGCTGAAATGAGAGAGGAGCTGACTTTTGCACCAAGGAAAAATCAAGGGAAGAGCATAAGAAAGGTTCTCATTGAAGATGAAGATATTGTGAAACAATATTTCACTGTGTCTTATGATCGCGTGGGGAGATTTGTGTTTGACAGAGTTGCAGATTGTGAAGCTCTACGTTTTGGAATCTTATGAAGAATATACATCCGAATGCACCTACCTGCTTTTGACCGCCGTAGACTGGGCATACTTCTACAATCAAATTTGGAGAAACTTTAATATGGATTAAAAAATCTGGTACATTTTCCAATGGGATGGTACAACGCCTGGTATGCGGTACTATGCGAGAAAGCCACCAGACTACATATCTATAGCATCCTGTTGGAACAAAACGCTTCATGACCAGAATTATCTCATGCAGATAAATAAACGTCGGGAGGACTTTGAAACAAACTTTGATTTTGATGAGTCTGATCGTGACTGGCCTCTTCCTGAGGTCAACCCTTATGAATGCTGCAAAAAGAGACTATATTTTGAGCAATGTGACATACCCATGTTTAACACAATTTTTTCAATGATAAACAAGCTGTTTCAGTCAATTTAAATTTATTTTAAAACCGAATGATCAGTCAGATAATAGTGTATTCGGTATAACAAACCTGAACAATGATGTTGTAATGTTTCTTTTTCAGTGTTTACTCACCCTTCTATGTGTTCCTTGCTCTATGTTTAATAAATGGCTGTCGGATTAAGTTTTCCCAATACACAATACATTACCGTTATTTGAAACAAGTGTCTTAACAAAAATCCTAATAAACCTCGTAATCTATAATCAAAATATCTTCCAGTGAAAATGACAGAATTCTCTTTGGTGACATAAGCTAGGCTTCGCCGGTCAAAACACATCCCTAATTAGGCCCCTTCACCCTCCTCCACTTTTAGAGTGCAACACCCCCATCTCAACAACCAACCAAGCAACATTTGAAACGTAGAAACAAGACCACCCTTTTTTATTTTTTTGTTCAAATGTACAGAAGATCCACCACTACTTCTTCGTGACTATGGCTAGTCTTCTTCCCCTGTGAGCGGCTGACCTCATAAACTCTGCAGTTATCGCAGGTTTTCCTAGATCTGCGAACAAGGGGTTTTACAGCACGGTCAACGGAGCTACTGCAACATCTTGTTGATCAAAACATTATCTACATGGACTGACAGAATCAGCTTCAACAATCAAATTTGTCTGAAACTGATGCACTCTCTAATTTTTCAAATAATAAGGCTTCGACGGATCTGAACCATAAACCAGAAATTGAAACTGAAATTGCACAAGGCCTGGATCGTCGTGGATTAATACAGTCAGTCCAGATTCTGGGAAATGGTGACAACATTCTATATTGATTAGGGTACAAAGTCTATCTCTTGAATTAAATTCTGAAAAGGATGTCTAACGCTGGGCAAAATGATGATCAGCTGAAGTGCGACTGCACCCCGGGGGAAGCGTGTCATGTAACAGACTACATAGACACTATGTTTAAACAACGTTACCGAGAACAAATGATCAAACTGATGCATGCTGTCATAGAGAATCCAAATCATGATTGTACCGGGGATACCAAGTGTGTAAAAAATCTTAAGAATGAAATGAATGTTGTAAGAAGCCTGAAAAATAACCCATGGCCTGATTTGACTAGTATGTTTATTACCAGTAAAGAATCAGTCTGTGTAATGACTAGAAAAATTCTGGATGTGATGTCTGAATGTGATGATGAGATGGACATTAACCAGGTTCTCTGTCTGTGTACATGTGTAGCAGATTTATGTACATTGTTGGTTTCAAAAAATTATGGTTCCATGACATGTGAAATTGTTCAAACTTACGTCAACTACATAATAGAACAAAACATGCTGGCCTGTAGAGATTTTCTTTTCTGGCTAGACCACCTGTAATGTCATTATTACTGTTTGTTAGTAATGCCAATTTGACCATTTTCTTCACTACTTCAGTGTATGAATGTATATTCAAAAATGTATTGTTGAAATAAAATGTTGAATCACATTTTAATCTTTCGTGGTTTACAAAACAATGGGTCTGAGCTCATGAAAAATGTGTTAATGTTATATTTAAAAGAAGCAGTCTCGATTCAGAGTGTTACATGGATATTTCAAGAAAAAATATTTGTAAAGATCCTCTATATTCACACACACATTACCCGAAACTGTGTTAAAAACTTTAATCGAGCAAATATAAAGAAATCTAACGTATATAAACACAGTAAAGCAGAGAACACAAAGAGCTCGCTAACATTACACCAGTTCTGTTTGCAAAAAAAAATAAAAAAAATCCAGAGACTGACACACACAAAACTCTTTACAATCATGCATGACAATACAATACGATTGTGATGTTAAAAATGAAACTGTGGTTCAGAACAACACGCACAAATCATGGAAAGATAAAAAGAAAACATTTTAATTCTGCCACAACTAAGGCTCAAGCTCATTTTTGTTTGGTCTGGTTTCAGAGTTGGACTACTACAGTGAAAAACTTTTTGTACAGTACATATCTTCACAATGGAGTAATGTGGTGTTAAACATTTGGAGCAGTAACAAACACTATTCAACATAAACTTGAACCCAAAACTGTACTGTAACTGTGAGCTAGTTTCACATCATGTAGATTATCTTGGTAATGAAATATCGGCTCAAGTTGCATTTTCTGGCTGACAACTGAAATGTGGACTGATGCTAAACCCGTTTTTCAGGCGTCAAGGTTTGGTGAAATATACGTTATAAAATTTAAAAGATGATAAACTATATCAGATGTTCTTAAAAATGTAAACGTCGGACACGACAACTTTGTAAACACGTAATAACTAATATTTTAAGATAGATAAATGTTTCGATATTTTGTGAAAACAAAGAAATAATACAACATTTCAGGGGCCCATGCTGTCGAAGACCATAATTTCTCACTGTGTTGTTTTAAAAGTAAAAGTAGATCAATTATAAAGACAGTCATGACAACACGCAGTTCCAGTCGTGTGTGTTTCCCGAATCAAACCTGTTAGTCTGATGAATACCTAAAACATCTAAAACGTGTTGGTGCAGACCATCTAAAATGGACTAAAACATGCCTCTTTCAATGAATTCTTTCTACATGTGATCTCTGGTTTATTTACCAGTGTGATGTTTAGAGAAACAGAGAAAGGAAATAGTTCCTGTGGCATCCTTGACTTTTAATGTCTAACATTAGGTAAGTGTAATAGATGGGTTTGTATTAAGTGTAACAGTCAGAACAGAAAATGGCAGGACTCATTTTCAAGTTGAGGTAGTGGCTATTATGTGTCTTTGTGACACAGGTAGACCAGAAAAAGCTCTAAAGTGCATCACTATCTCAGTTTAAACACTCTCTTGACAATCATTTAATCATCTTGTATTCTATTTTGTTCACGTTTTTGCCTGTTTGACCAAACTCGAGGAATAGTCTTTATCTAAAAAACAATGAAAAAGATACACGGCTGGTGGGCCGGATCGACATTAAAAGTTTTCACAATAATTTAGAAGAGAGGATTTCACTATTAGGTATTTGTTATTCTGATACATATTTCTGTTGTGGAAACATATTTCCTGTATAAAAGAGTATGTCTATAACCTATTCAAGGGCGTTTAGTGCAATCTTATGGATCTTGAACGTAATCACATTACAACAAGGTCACATAGTCCCTCTAGTAAATCCTCCAAAAGTGGAGAAAACAGAAAAATCTTAGCTCACAGTAGATGCTAATGCTTCTGACATAAAGCGAAGACACATAGGCCTACTCTTTAATGTCCAGTAGAAATGTTGAAACTAACGAGTACGACAAATAAAAATGTGAACATCATCATCAGCTATATGAACAAGAGCTCTAGATGTAGGGGCAATATTTTTTTTTGCTGTAGTTATGCTGTAAAAATTCCTATGAACAGGCACTGTATGTTTGACCACAGTCAGAGAAAACTCTTCATCAGAAAACTGCAAAACAACATGTAAACAGATCAGTCGACTATCTCTGGTAAAAATAAATAAATAAAATAAAATAGAATATATTTACAAGTCACACATTGACAATTTTTGTCTTATGTGCTCATTACAGCTAAAATCCTGTTTTGCCAAATGCCATACACACTTTTGCATTTCATAATTCAGTGATATTTTTGTCAGTTTTGCTACGTGTGCAGAAGTTATGTTTGAATTTTTCTATAACCATTACAAAAGTGAGAACATCGTAGTTCTCAAATGTGTCTGTATTACAACAAAAGCCCATCTAACAGATCTGGCAGAAGTGGAGAAACAGATGTTTAGCACATACACACATTATAGATGCTTACGTACACCAGAGATGTTGCTTTATTTGAGTCAAAGAAGATGGCCATAGGAACGGATAACATTCTTTAATGTTGTTGTGTTTTGTCAAAATAATAAAAAAGTTCGGTCAAATGTTTAATACTTTTTCTTACATGAATAGGATGTGCTCACCCTGCTCTCTTTCCCACGCGAGAGTTAGCATGAAGGAGTCTTAAAACAAAAACGGCAAAACAAACAAAATGTGAATGGTTTCATCTGCTATCTGAACAAGATGACTTAATCTAGTGGATTAATAAAAAAATACCATTTACAAATCAAACATAAATTTTTTTAACAATTGTATTCTGAATTTTATATGCATTGTAAACATTTGCTTTCTTGCTATACTCTCTTTCTTAGTGATTTGGTCACGTGAATACAGGAAAGGTTATGGATAAAATTGATCTACACAGGAGTGTGGAAACTTCAACATGCTCAAACTTAAACGAGTGTGCAGCTTTCAGTGGAACAGTTTGATTTGTATTGGTTGTAATAGTTTTAAGTGTAAAACAGCTAGACTTCATTTTTTGTTGTGTCGATGCTTCATGTGATCACACTTTTTGGACAGACACAAAGTTGCACTAAAAGAAATATCTCGGAGAGAAAAACTGTAACTCAATTTCTTAATTTTCATTTATTGCTATTATGATGACACCACACAGAGATCACCTAAAAACGTACAGTCCAACAAACAAATTGTGAACGGCCGTCCAAAATCTTGATATGGCTAAATCTTGAGGTGTAAGAAAAATGTCATTTACAAAACATTGTGATTCTTAGATGTGAAACACCCTTGACATAATCTGCTGGCATGCAAAAATAGTCATAAATGTTTTAGTACAGCTATCTACACAAATAGTATGAGAACTGTATATCGTGTCACTTGCATTGAAAATTCATTACCAGTTTATCAGAGTCAAAAGGAAATGATGATAGTTGAAACATCCTTAGCTTGTACATTTCTTTCATTTTGATAATCACAGCTGCTGGTGCTACATTGTTTTAGTAAACCATTTAACATTACATGATGCCTACAAAATAATCAAATAGTCAAAGTGTATGTTTTCTGTTCTAGGTAAGAACATTTACACCACGTGTTATAGGCCGGGTAAATAATTAGAAAATAGTATTTCTGTCGAATGAGAAAAGTTCAGTCATGCATTTAAGATGTAGAAATGATGTTTTTGCCAAACACATCCAAAGAGTTTTCTAGTCGTGTGAAAAAAGCACTTGTGTGCATAAATGATCTAAAGAAACAATGCTGGTCATCAGGTTATTTAAAAAATAATTAAGACAATAGACAGTGTGCCTTGCTTTAGTGACACACAATGTGTAATCTTTTAAACATGTTTAAACTGGAAGGTATAATTATTTTACTGAGTTTAAGTCAAATGTATATTTGTTCATTTACAGTACACATACTATCTACAGGTTAGATTATTAAATGAAAAAAATTTGTACATAACACAACGTAAAAACAACAAATAAGGTTTTGCTCATAATTCAAATTTAGTTTACTCAGTTTTACTGTGTGTGTGTGTGTGTGTGGTTCAGGTATACCCCATGTTATGGGGGAACAATGATGGCAATATCCAAAATCCTTGGGAATTGTTTTTGTCCCCGGGAGGAAACATGTTTATAAATCATACAGAATGAACTGTTTTTGAAAATCTTAAAATGAAAGAAATTTTGTGTAAGGGGTAGGTTTAAGTGTAAGGTTGATGTTTGGTGATGCAAAATACAATTTGTACAGTCTAAAAAACATTACGTCTACGGGATGTCCCATAGAACATGGAAAACCAATGTGTTTGTGTGTGTGTGTGTGTGTGTGTTTAGAGTTGGTTTTAAAATTAACGTGAGATTTCAACTCCTTTTACACACCACATATTATGGATAGTATTTTCTTAACATTAAGGAATGCCTGTTTGATTTTATTAATTCCCGATAACATTCAATTATTTATCTCTTCAGCGGCTTGGTTAGTTGATGATTTAGATAATTGTCTCTCTCACTCTTTGAAATTCTCACCTGGAAAGACACCAGGCATCGTCCTCCTTTTCAAATGTGTTTGTAGACGGGGAGCATGTGGCCTGTCGGTGCCTAGGTATCAACACCATATAGAGCAAACAAACATTGATCCTGTCAAGGTGTCAAAACCCTCACTTTTGCACAGCCATTTTTTTCCCCAAGGAAGAACCCAAACACCTCCCCACTGTCTTTAGGTGTGAACAACAGGACTTCACAGAAACCCCCCACAGCTCTGGTTACAGATACAACCATCATATATCCAGTAATAAACACAACACAAGTCAAATCTGAGATCTCTTTGATCTTTTGATTTACACACCTCTGCCATGTCAATCAAGGGTCACAGGACCCAGTGGCATGGCAACCGCTTTGACTGACAGGCCATATAGTCATAAATCAATCCAAACTGACCATGCACACTTCTGACTACCTGTCAATCTACACTGACTGTACGGCCATAAATCAGGCCATAAATCAGGGTCATAAATCATCAAGACTTGAGATAAAGTGTATGATAGGACTACTGACATTGAAATACCTTAGTATTTTTTTCTTTACCACACTGAATTGTTTTTTAATTTGATATAAAAATACATAAAATCAGTCCTGTAGCAATCTAGAAAAGTAATGGGTTGAAAGCCACATGTCTCACGAGTTTCTATTTCAAATCTGAAGAAGATATCATGAAAAATGAGATTCATGCAACCATTTTTCTGAAACCATGTCTAGACCCCCCCACACCCCAAATATAAAAATATATTTACCAACTGTAATGAAGGCTTCTACAAACTACTTAAGTCATTCAACATACCACTGCATAGTGATTTATTTGAGCACTATTTCAGTAAGAAAAAAAAAAGTAAAATAAATAAGATAAAAACTTTGTATGCCATTGCAGTACATCCTGAGATTTCTAGAAATGCAGCATTTACAATGAATTCTGCTCATGTAGTCAGTTATCACGTGCTGATGTGCTGATGGCCAGATATAGAGAGGCTAATCATATAAATGTGCCATAAAGTAAATAATGCACTAACGAGCTGATTTGTGCTGATTTCCACTCAAACAGATGGTAATCATGCAGATACATTCACATTCAACATAAAACACTCTCTCACATATATAAAAACTGTTGAAAAATAAAAGAAACAAAGAAAAGGCGATAGCTATAAGTTCTGCCTCCATCAGCTGCGTCAGAGCGCATCACGAGGGAGCGGCAGACTTCAAATATACTATCTTTTGCCTATCTTTCACTTTTTTTGTGGATCATCTCATTCTGTTTGAGACACTGTACGCTACAAAACCATGTTGTTTTTTACTACCGAGATGCAGTTTCTGAGCGGCAGTTATTCCATAACGGACACGAACAGTGTCTGTTCCCTGGATGGGACAAGCTGGAGTTCTGCCTCCACGCTTAAAGTTTACGTGGCTGCCATTCCGGAGAACCACGATTTGGTGGATGGCAGATCTCTAAGAAAGCACAACCTCATAGTTAGGTTCCTGACTGGTGCTCAGAGAATAAATCCAACAAGACTGCATCTCATCCCCTCTTGGGATCCTTCTGTAGTCCTCTTGGGCTTACAAAAAACATCTGAGCCTTTGCAATCAGTCAAGCTAAGTGCCCTCTGTATTAAGACGGCCCTCCTGATTGTGCTCACATCTGTTTAAGAGGGTGGGTGATGTACAGGCTCTCTCAGTCATTAATAAGAGCCTAGTTTGGGCCAGCCTACTCTCACATTGTCCTGAGACCCCGTCCTGGATATGTGCCCAAAGCTCCCACTACTCTCTTCAGGGACCAAGTGGTGAACCTGCAAGCATTTATTCATTTACGTAACCAAGACATTGTAACAATATTTCAGTATTTTTGCTCAAATAAATGCAGCCTTGGTGAGCAGAAGAGACTTCTTTCAGAAACATTAACAAATCTCACAGACCCCGAACTTTACACTGGTTCCCAAACAACTTTTCTGGTTCCTGTTTTCACTCATACTACACACTCGCTGACTCTCCAGTAATGTGGTGAGTGTTCAGAGCTGAAGTCAGGACTCGTGTGTGTCCGGTGTGGCATGCTGGGAATACAGTAAAGTTTTCATGACAACTACAACAGATTCAGCTGATGTTATACAGAGAGAGAACACAGATGCCCCAGAAACACAGTCATGTAAACCTGAATCTGTGACAAGAGTGAGGACCTTCTGCATCTGTGCATTCACTAATATCACGTTTAGAGACTCACCAGGAGAACATGAGTTTGTCACATTAACATAGAAAATAGTGCAGATGACAAATGTTATACATCTATGGTTCATTTTTGGAATGATCACTATTTAATATTACAATATTAACCCTGATAAGACCAAACTATAACTATTAACCCTTAACTAATACCTGCCTACTGAATGCACACACACACACACACACACACACGCAGAGAGAGAGGTCTAAAGCTCGTTAACATGCTGCTTTAATGACTGTTTCCATTTCAGAAAATCAAAGCAAACGTGAACATGTGAAGTGGGAATTTACACGCGTGTTTCTAAACGCAGGCTGGAAATCAGGCGGGTTTTCTTTACTAAGTGCTCATGTCTATTTTTACATGTCAGAGTTCATGATTGAGTGCAGAGAGAAAGAAACACTTTAATTCAGAGCCAAACACACACTCACACACACACACGCGCACACACACACACTCACATACACACGCGCGCACACACACACACACACACTCACATACACACGCGCGCACACACACACACACACACACAGTCACACAGTCACACACATACACACACACACACACACACTGAAACACACTCACACACACACGCGCGCACACACACACTCACACACACACACATATACACACACACTAAAACACACTCACACACACACACACACACACACCATATTACATGCTTATATGATGAAAATACTCTTACAATTAAGCACTAGTTCTATAATAAATAATTTAAACATGATTTTGTGGTTGTTCTGCAAAAGTGCTGTTCTTCCTCAGTATTTCTATATTGTTTTCTGGTACAGATATCTAAACATCCTTAAATCAAGGTGCATTTAGTGGAGAAACAAAATGACATATTGGAGAAATTAATCAAAATGAATTGAGTTTATGCTTAAAAATATTAAAATTATTTTTTTTGACCCAAATAGAAGATATCTGTTCTTTTTAAGCATAAACTCATAAACTTACTACAATTTACTTCTCAAGTAAGTGTATCTTGATTTAAGAATAACTAGACATTTGTACTGAAAAACAATACAAAACTGAATAAGAAATAATGTTCTGAATAATTTTTGTATAATAATCATAATATAGAATGCTCTCTTTAACAGTCGTGTTTAAGTTCTTCAGATTCAGTACTTTGTGATTTCAAGCGTAGTTTGAGACGTTCTGATGTGTGTCTGATATTATGCTCACAAACGGGAAGTTTTTCATCATGTTTTTCACAATTATTGTGCCTCATGCAGCACAGACGGGAAACGACAGGAGAACTGAGTGTGTGTGTGTGTGTGTGTGTGTGTGTGAGGTTTCCACTGGAGCTGTGATGAATGAGGCTCTGTGTGCAGACGACTAATGTGCATGAGTGTGTGTGTGTGTGTGTGTGTGCCTGTGCATGTATACAGAACTTTCACGAAGCACTTTAATATGTCTATAAATCCTGCACTGATGTGTTGTGATGAATCTACAGCGTGCTTTAAAGAGACGGCACTGTGTGTGTGTCGGCCTTCATTTGCATGAGTCTCCGTGTGTGTTGTGTTTTTGTAAAGTGATTGGTGGCCTGTGTGGTGAAGTCGCCATGTTAGTTTTGATTGGCAAAGATGGCAGCGCTGCTTTAACTCCAGCTCACACACACACACACACACACACACACACACACACACACACACACACACACACACACACACACACACACACACACTCCTGCCAGCAGCGGTGGACTTGAGTTCCTGCCCAACTCAAACACACATCAAATAAACATCTCAGAGTAAATATATTAAAAGTGTTCCATTAAATATGAGTGTGATATACAGTGCTTATTAAGAGCTTAATGAACAGTGTTTCATTCAGACTGGACATCTCAGGAGGCCTGTTTCAGGTCTGTTTAACGACGGGGTCAGTAACGAGCACTTCACTGAACGGTCAACACCGCCGGATACAGAGTCACATCAGAGATATCTCTCTCTCTTTATCAAAGATTCTCCTCACACGCTCGTTTCATTTCCTCTTCTCTAAAGCAGAAATTATGGACTACAGCATTTCATCGCAATATTGTGACAGATTAAAGCAAAATGATGGTGTAATTTCATGCTAAGTTGTTAATCAATAGACAACCGACTGGGATCTTTGTGCTGAAACTTTCACACTGGGCTTTATTCATGAAACACAAGCAGAATTAAAGCAACAGTTCACCCAAAAATAAAAATCAGTTGAGAATTAGCTCACCCTCAACTCATCTGAGATCAGGATGAGTTTGTTTCTGTAGAAATGCAGCACTGCATCAGTGTCTCATCAGTGGATGCTCTGCAGTGAATGGGTGCCGTCAGAATGAGAGTCTGATAAAAACATCACAATAATCCACAGCACTCCAGTCCATCAGTGAACATCTGGAGAAGACAAAACCTGAAACACATCCAGCATTAAGATGATTTTAACTCAAACACATAGAGTCTATAATCCATGATAACACTTCCTCCAGTGAAAAAAGTTAGTCTCTTTTGCATTTATGTAATTGCAATTATGGAAATGATGGTTCACAAACACTGCAAAATAAAATAAAAATTACACAGTGCATTATTGTTGCATTGGCTGGCTTGGCATTAATTTATGATTAAAAAAATCATAAGTAAAACCTCTGTATTTTACACAGTAATAAGGTAAATTACTGGTGGCAACTGGCAAAGACTGATTAACCAGGACACCTCGTTCATGTCCCGGATGATGACGGACCTATGCAAGCTCTTAAAGATCCAACAGCTCCACACCACGGTGAACCACCCCCAGACCGACGGACTCATCAAGCGGTTCAGCCAAACCTTAAAGCAGATGTTGTGCTGAAGATAGACATCGAGGAAGAGGCACAGGCGATGCTGAGGTTAGGGGTCATCGAACCATCGCACAGACCATGGTCCAGGCCCATCATCATGGTTCCAAAGCCCGACGGCACCTTCTGATTTTGTAACGACTTCCGCCACCTTAATGAAGTCTCAGAGTTCGACAGCTACCCAATGCCCCGGGTCGATGAGTTGCTGGACCGCTTAGGAAGGGCTCAGTTTATTTTGACCCTCGACCTCACCAAGGGCTACTGGCAGGTCCCCTTAACCGAACAGGCCAAACCGAAGATGGCCTTCTCAACCCCAAGTGGCCACTGGCAGTACTGGGTCCTTCCCTTCGGCCTACACGGGGCTCCAGACACCTTCCAGCGACTGATGGACATCCTCTGCACCAAGCATACGTGGCTGCCTACCTCGATGTCGTCATCCACTCTGAGACTTGGGAAAACCATCATGAGCGGCTGCGGAAGGTGCTGTTGGAAGTACGCCGGGCTGGCCTGACCGCCAACCCCCGGAAGTGTCACCTGGCCCTCGCCGAAGCCAAGTACCTGCGTTACCAGGTGGGTCGCGGCCTGATAAGACCGCAAGAGAAGAAGGTGGCAGCTATGCTCTCCATGCCGTGGCCTAGGCTCAGGAACGGGCCTTTTACAGTTGGTGGGCTACTATCGCTGCTTTATCCCTACCTTCTCCCCCTTAGCTTCTCCCCTGACAGAACTGACCTGGAAGGGGCAACAGGAGAACATCCCTTGGACGCCAGAGACAGAGGCGTCATTCCAACGGATGAAGACAGCCCTCACGTCGGAGCTGATGCTCCGAGCCCCCGACTTCATCCGACACCGGGTTGGGAGCCGTTCTATCCCAGGGCCACAACGGTGAAGAACACCTGGTGATTTACATAAGCCGAAAGCTGACCCCGGCCGAGCAACGGTGTGCCACGGTAGAGAAAGAAGCATTGGCCGTCAAGTGGGCAGTCCTGGAGCTCAGGTATTACCTCCTCAGCCGGCACTTCACCCTGGTGACCGACCACGCTCCTCTGCAGCTGATGGCCCGGGCGAAGGATACAGACACTAGGGTGACTCTGTGGTTCCTCGCGCTCCAGGACTTCAACTTCAACTTCACCAGCTTAAGAGTGAGGTGAAGACTGACTTACGGATGGATTCAGATTCCACTCACCTCCACAGCAGACTGATGTGAGACAGGGAGTGTGTGTGTGTGTGTGTGTGTGTGTCTTTTGTCACACCATGGTGGTCTTGGCAACCTGCAGCATGACCTTTGACCTTGTCAGTGTGTGTGGAGCTCTACCACTGAGAGCTAAATAAGCCGTACTGCTGCTATCAGCCTCATAGAGAGACACGCACATATGGTAAAAGAATCACAGCGAGAGATGAGTGTGTGTGTGTGTGTGTGTGTCACAGAGAGAGAGCTCTGCCTCCGTCTGGAATCCCACACACACAGATGAGCCACGAACACAGACAGAGAACCTCTTATTCTGAAGGTGAATAAAATATACTTTTTTTACTATTGTGACGCGTGGGGCGGAGCCGAGAGCTGTGGAGTGATTGGAAATGAGCGACACCTGCTGGACCCACCGGTCACAACTATTTTTTAAATAATTTACACAATGCAAAATTATTTACATTTATGCAAATTTACATCATGTTTCAATGGTTTGTACTGGCTTTAATTTATAATTATTTAAATAATTGTAATAATCGCAGAGAATAATGAAACGTCAAACATGGAAGAACAACCAGTCAGAGAATAACCAGAATATCATCTTATTCTGGTCCTCTAGTTCACACACTGAAGAATAGAATAAAACAGAATAGAATAGAAATTACACAATGGATTATCGTTGCATTGTCTGTACTGACTTTAATTTATGATTATTTAAACAATGAGAATAACAAATAAACTCAAGAGTAAAACACAGTAATGTCACTTAATGCAAAATTTTTAATGGCTTTCTTTAAGCCAGATCTAATAAAGAGAGCTAGAGTGTGTTATGAAGCTCATGTGATCACTTCTGTGGAGGTTAATGAGTGTCTGTGATGTTCTGCTCTCGGTGTGTGTTTATACCTTCTTTAGGTCTTGATTTATTCTGTTTGTTCACTGTGTAAGTCTCTGTGGCGATTCTGAGGGCTTTTGATGCATCACTGAAGTGTGTGTGTGTGTGTGCGCGCGTGAATGTGTGTGGTTTGAGGAGCAGGCCAGTAAAGCAAGATGGAAAGTTGAGGGCAAGCGACACACACACACACACACACACTTTCTCTCTCTCTCTCTGGCGGTGGGCTCCTCACAGTTATTCCAGCTTATTTGTTCAAGTGCTGAGGAAATATCAAATATCATACACTCACTAGAGACGGCCAGTAATTATCCACAGATGGAGAGCAGGAGGGCAGTGTGTGTGTGTGTGTGTGAGAGAGAGAGAGAGGTGAGAACAGATAGATGGACGCTCACATTACAAACACTGACGCTTCTGAGTCAAATAACAGGAGAATAACAGCGAGGATGATGATGATGATGTGATTCACTGCAGATGAGCACAGTCTCTGGGACACAATCACACCAGATCCACATCAGACACTTATTAATAAATATTATAAGTGTATAAGGCCGTTTTAATCAGCAGTAACGATCACCTTGATTGATCAAACACCGTCTGTGCACCAGCTCTGACTCCCTCTAGTGGCAGAGAACCTAAATACACGTTTTCACACTTTAACTTTTCAGAGTTTTACACAAGTCATCACAGTTTGTAGTGCTGACTAAAAAGTGCAAAACGAATACAAGTTTGCATTCCCATTCGCTCCAATAGCAGAAAAAGGTAATAACACAATAGTATAAATGAACACTTTTAAAAATAAATATATAAAAAAAAATTGCAAGAATTAGATGAACATTTTCTATAAATTGCTGAAATGAGCACGCTCTGTTAAAACAGTGAACATTATTTTATTTTCTCCGGTCTCTATACACAGCCTTGCAGTAAATAAACACTACCGCTACTGTCATATCATCATATCTGGAATATCATTCAGCCCCTGCAGAATTGTGTGATCTTGGAATCACACACAGACACACACACACTCTGTCCCTTGTGTGTGATTACACATATTACCCACTTAAAGGAAAACAGATCCCACTGCAAACACACATACACACTACACACTACACATAATGTCTCACAGGTGAAGTCTGCTTAAATCAGCATGATGATGATGATCTAGTCCTGCAGTAACATCAGTGTTTGAGACAGGCACGGATTTATGGGTGATTGACTGGTGCCCCACCCAATCAGATTAAAGCTGCAGTCGGTAACTTTTGACGCTCTAGCGGTTTATAAACAGAACTGCTTGCGTTTTGCGGAAGAACATCGTAGCCGGAACTACTTCTCTCTGTTTATGTCTATGAAGAACCACAAAGGTACTGGGTTACTCCGCCGCGGTACCCCCGAAGCAATCTAAAATAGTCCGAATATAAACACTTATTATAGGTGCACCCTAGTGATTCAGGACAAGCCAAAAACACGGTTTGGAAAATGGATTCATGGTGTACTCTCTTATACATATGAAACCCATACTCCGTGTGTGCAGTGCGTGACTGATCCACGACTGTAGGCTACCACAAACACATACTCACATAAACACATATTTCAATTCCAGAAACATTTCGGTGACACCTGTAGTTGTAATGTCCGCCATGCTCTCGCGATGTAACAAAATGCAGCTGTGAATTAGCAGAATAAAGCGTCCGCTACTTCGCAACCTATTAGCCTTTTTCTCTGCTCATACCACTTCCTCGAAAATACTTGTTTATACGACTTCCCGCCCTTTGTAGATACTTGTTTGTTTAAATTTGGTCTTGGTTGTCCTAATTCTTTAATTGCCAATTAATCATTATTGCTACAACGAATGAATGTTATTTCTTTCAGTGACACGATAGAATGAATCTACGCTGAGGTAACGTTCGCAGTGATGTTGATCAAGTTCAGCGGACAACTGAATTTGCATAGCTCACCGTCTCTCTGTTTTTTTTTTCTTCACATTTGATAAAGATATTAAAGTAGTTTTTTAATTTTTCCTTGTTGTTAAAATTAAAAATAGTTTTTAAATA
Source organism: Carassius auratus (assembly GCF_003368295.1). Taxonomy (NCBI): domain Eukaryota; kingdom Metazoa; phylum Chordata; class Actinopteri; order Cypriniformes; family Cyprinidae; genus Carassius; species Carassius auratus. Next base: position 18,688 of record NW_020529090.1, read on the forward strand.
TTATTTCATGTCACTGTTCCCACCAGTAGTTGCACAAGTTAAGGTTATGCACAATGACGAAAGCACGTTAGGGCTAGCCCTCTTGGAACTCATTGAGATTGCATTGCAGTGGCTGCAGTTCGAAAAAAAAAAAGATCTTTGAATGGAAGTCTATGAGAGCACTCTGGGCGATTCACAGTTTCAATGTAATAAGATGACATTGAGCACAGGCAAGGAGCGGCGCAGCGCGACCTGGCCGTTGAGAGCGTCAAGGGGAGTTTAAATAAAGGCAACTTTATGGTAATGAGCTATGACGCGATTGGGCAGAAACCAATCGGAAAGTAGAAGTCCGCACCGCCTGAGAGGATTCAAGAGAACGCAGCTCCAACCACATTAGTTCCCAAGCACAATGGAGTTTCTTGTTTGCAATAATCAGTGACTACGTTTACAAGCTGTTAAAATTCGGGGATATGCCGAAACGCTTTACAAGACCAAATATTTGGGTTAGAAAAGGGGTACCCCAGGTATAATATCCCGGTTTTTACCAGTGTTTACATGGCCGTGCGCGACCGGGTTATTGCTAATATCCCGGTTTTGAACGGGTTATTGGCTGCATGTAAACGTAGTCTATGACGTGTCCCTGTTTGCGTACAGGGACATAAAAATAAATTAAAAGTGATATGTGGACCAAGGTGTCTGAGATTGTTCATTTTCCTGGTGAGTTGCTGATGTGCAGTAACTAGGAATAAAAATCTAATGATACAATAAATAATGTACTGTAGTCCCAGTTTACTTTTAAACAAATTTACCTGATTATACTTACATTAAGTAATGTTTATACTTGATTATATTTACTTAAGTAGCATTTTCAATGCAAGACTTTTACTTGCATCAGAGTATTTTTACAGTGCTTTATACATTATTAGGTAAAGGATCTTAATACTTCGTCCACAACAATATTTAATGAGGTTAACTTCTAATGTTACCCTCCTTGTGGTTAGTCTGCATGAGATCAACAAGCTTGTTTGCTTTGCAGCCACTTTAAATACAAAATAATCATTCGATCTACCTCAGAGCTCAGGAATCTTTCTGCAGTGTGGTGAGCAGAGCGGCAAGAGCGATTTATGACGCTCTCAACGCTGGCGGTGTGAACCACAGTCAAGCAGGTTTGGCGAATTGAAGGCGGATCCACCTAGGAGTCTCCTGCTGATGCAAATTTCGGAGCAGATTTGCAAAACAATTGATTCAGATCGGGACTACAGAGCGTGTTTCGCGAATCATTTGATCGGGGCTTCGGAGCCAATTCGCAAAACATTTGATTCAGATCGGGACTCCGAAGCGCGTTTCGCGAATCATTTGATCGGGGCTTCGGAGTTCGCAAAACATTTGATTCAGATCGGGACTCCGAAGCGCATTTCGCTAATCATTTGATCGGGGCTTCGGAGTCACAAAACATTTGATTCAGATCGGGACTCCGAAGCGCATTTCGCTAATCATTTGATCGGGGCTTCAGAGTCGCAAAACATTTGATTCAGATCGGGACTCCGAAGCTGTTTCACGAATCATTTGATCGGGGCTTCAGAGTCGCAAAACATTTGATTCAGATCGGGACTCCGAAGCGTGTTTCACGAATCATTTGATCGGGGCTTCGGAGTCGCAAAACATTTGATTCAGATCGGGACTCCGAAGCGTGTTTCACGAATCATTTGATCGGGGCTTCGGAGTCGCAAAACATTTGATTCAGATCGGGACTCCGAAGCGCGTTTCAGGAATCATTTGATCGGGGCTTCGGAGTCGCAAAACATTTGATTCAGATCGGGACTCCGAAGCGCGTTTCAGGAATCATTTGATCGGGGCTTCGGAGTCGCAAAACATTTGATTCAGATCGGGACTCCGAAGCGCGTTTCAGGAATCATTTGATCGGGGCTTCGGAGTCGCAAAACATTTGATTCAGATCGGAACTCCGAAGCGCGTTTCACGAATCATTTGATCGGGGCTTCAGAGTCGCAAAACATTTGATTCAGATCGGGACTCCGAAGCGCGTTTCAGGAATCATTTGATCGGGGCTTCGGAGTCGCAAAACATTTGATTCAGATCGGGACTCCGAAGCGCGTTTCGCGAATCATTTGAGATCAGGCGTTTCGAGCGGATTTGATTTCTATCATGTGTAAGGTCCAGACACTCGGCCCAAGGAAGGTATCCGGTGCTGGATGAAGGTTTCCTGCGTGTTCTGTCTTTCAGCGCGTAAAGTTATTCAGTTTAGGTTAAACTCAAATCTGACTCCATTTTATTATTTAATCTGACTCCATTTTAGTATGACCTCGAATTTAGGTTGAAATGCAAATTGGTTGTATGCCTTTTTAATTAATATTCTTCTGACATTTGATTATTCTAGTTAACTCTATTTTTATATTAACTCATTCATTCGGGTGCTCATGTTGCTAACAAGGATACAACGTAATCTACTAGTCAATAATTACAGAGTAAGACAGAATAGAATCAAAATGTAACAATTTATTTACAGTCAGGTAGATATGTATTTTGCCAATTACATATCCAATTGAAACACATCAATATAAAACCTCAATATCATATACAAATCATATCAATATAATCATATCAATATAAAACATCAAATTCTCAAAGATGAATCTACAAGTAAAATATGCATACCTGACCTTAGAAAATACATAGTATGAAGTGAAGAGACACACAACACACTATGGGCTTTCTGGCTACAGAAATCGCCCTGATCCTTTTGCTGCAATCCTTTAAATACCTCAGACCAAGACAAACATCCCCCGAGATGAAGACAGAAACTAACAATTGGAATTTGCATTACCTCAGGTCCCAAGCCTGGCTGATTTTACACCTCAATGGGAATAGCGGGTAATTTACATGGAGGGCCCTAGGAAAGGACACTCCCATCACAGTAATCAAGATATCTCTTGACTCTTCAGATCTGTATTATCTTCTAATCTACTTTTGTGAGAGTGAGACCATTGTACCAGTTGCACTGAGACATTTCCAATGATACTAGACATGAGTGTTAGTTCACTTGCATTGACATTTTCATGTAATCATTTTGAGCAGACTGAGTAGAAGGAAGAATGGGTGAAGGGATTTAAAATGAAACAAATGGCCAGAAGGGGAGGAGGTCTCCTGCTCCTCCACTCTGTGGGGTGTTTCGAAGATGCCCGTGTATGTTTGTATTGTCTGTTTCTCAGGAGTTCAAAGTATCTCAGGTTCTTTCGTCCTTACACATGTAGTTGTCTAGATCAACTTTTAATAAAGAGAAAAGAGGTTTAGGGACAGATATTTGTTAATAGCCTGTCAGTAATCCCACAGTCCATAGCATCAGTAACTGTTTAATTGAGTAAGGGAAAATTAAAACAAAATAGGACGAGTTTCAATTTGTATTTTATTTTTGTAGCAATGGTCATCTTAACCTCTGTACAGTGTTCAGGGTATTTCAGGACCCCAAATTAAAATCTAATTCTAATACTGCATCATACAAGTGTTTATTTGAGTTGGGTATTTCGATATTCATGTAAGGAAACGAAGACATAATTTGAGTTTTTTTTTAAGTTTACATTTAAATTTATTCATTTAGCAGACGCTTTTATCCAAAGCGACTTAAATGAGGATCAAAAACAACACAAAAAAACAACAAAAAAGCAACAAAAGTTTATAAGCGAGAATAAACAAGACGCATGCAAAATGAAGGCAGATATTATCTGATATGTTAAGAAATAATATAAAATAAAAATGCAAAAAACATTTGCCAAAATATTTGTCTCAAAAAGTCCAGATGATTCAAGCTGTTCGTGACTGTGAGTGTAACAGCAGCAGCAGAGATTATTAACCATAAATGAAAACATTTAAAACTCTGATTCCTCGAATTCATAAAAATGAATAAAAATGTAGCAAAACATTACATTCAGATGATATGTGAGTTCAGACTGTATAAATAAATTAAAAGTGATACGTGGACCAAGGTGTCTGAGATTGTTCATTTTTCTGGTGAGTTGCTGATGTGGAGTAACGTTATAGGAATAAAAATCTAATGCTACAATAAATAATGTACTGTAGTCCCAGTTTACTTTTAAACAAATTTCCCTGATTATACTTACATTAAGTAATCTTTATACTTGATTATATTTACTTAAGTAGCATTTTCAATGCAAGACTTTTACTTGCATCAGAGTATTTTTACAGTGCTTTATACATTATTAGGTAAAGGATCTTAATACTTTGTCCACAACAATATTTAATGAGGTTAACTTCTAACGTTACCCTCCTTGTGGTTAGTCAGCACGAGATCAGCAAGCTTGTTTTCTTTGCGGCCACTTTAAATACAAAATAATAATTCGATCTACCTCAGAGCTCACGAATCTTTCTGCAGCGTGGTGAGCAGAGCGGCAAGAGCGGTTTTTGACGATGGCGGTGTGAATGCACAGTCACGCAGATTTGGCGAATTGAAGGCCGATCCGCCTAGGAGTCTCCTGCTGATGCACATTTCGGAGCGGATTTGGTAAATATTTGATTCAGATCGGGACTCCGAAGCGCGTTTCGCGAATCTTTTGAGATCAGGCCTTTCAAGCGGATTTGGTTTCTATCATGTACTTGTCTAGATCAACTTTTAATAAAGAGAAAATAGGTTTAGAGACAGATATTTGTTAATAGCCTGTCAGTAATCCCACAGTCCATAGCATCAGTAACTGTATTATTTAGTAAGGGAAAATTAAAACAAAATTGAATGAGTTTCAATTTGTATTTTATTTTTGTAGCAATGGTCATCTTAACCTCTGTGCAGTGTTCAGGGTATTTCAGGACCCCAAATTAAATTCTAATTCTAATACTGCATCATACAAGTGTTTATTTGAGTTGAATATTTCGATATTCATGTAAGGAAACGAAGCCATAATATGAGTTTTTTTAAGTTTACATTTACATTTATTCATTTAGCAGACACTTTTATCCAAAGCGACTTAAATGAGGATCAAAAACAACACAACAAACAACAAAAAGAGCAACAAAAAGTTTATAAGCGAGAATAAACAAGATGCATGCAAAATGAAGGCAGATATTGTCTGATATATTAAGAAATAATATAAAACAAAAATGCTAAAACAATTTGCCAAAATATTTGACTCAAAAGGTCCAGATGATTCAAGCTGTTTGTGTAACAGCTGCAACAGAGATTATTAACCATAAATGAAAACATTTAAAACTCTGATTCCTCGAATTTATAAAAATAAATAAAAATGTAGCAAAACATTACATTCAGATGATATGTGAGTTCAGACTCTGTAAATAAATTAAAAGTGATATGTGGACCAAGGTGTCTGAGTTTGTTCATTTTCCTGGTGAGTTGCTTATGTGGAGTAACGTTAAAGGAATAAAAATCTAATGCTACAATAAATAGTGTACTGTAAGTCCCAGTTTACTTTTAAAGAAATTTCCCTGATTATACTTACATTAAGTAATGTTTATAATTGATTATATTTACTTTAGTAGCGTTTTCAATGCAATACTTTTACTTGCATCAGAATATTTTTACAGTGCTTTATACATTATTAGGTAAAGGATCTTAATACTTCGTCCACAACAATATTTAATGAGGTTAACTTCTAACGTTACCCTCCTTGTGGTTAGTCAGCATGAGATCAACAAGCTTGTTTGATTTGCAGCCACTTTAAATACAAAAAAAAATCATTCGATCTACCTCAGAGCTCACGAATCTTTCTGCAGCGTGGTGAGCAGAGCAGCAAGAGCGATTTTTGACGCCGGCGGTGTGAACGCACAGTCAAGCGGGTTTGGCGAATTGAAGGCGGATCCACCTAGGAGTCTCCTGCTGATGCAAATTTCTGAGCAGATTTGCAAAACAATTGATTCAGATCGGGACTACAGAGCTTGTTTCGGGAATCATTTGATCGGGGCTTCGGAGTCGCAAAACATTTGATTCAGATCGGGACTCCGAAGCGCGTTTCAGGAATCATTTGATCGGGGCTTCGGAGTCGCAAAACATTTGATTCAGATCGGGACTCCGAAGCGCATTTCGCTAATCATTTGATCGGGGCTTCGGAGTCGCAAAACATTTGATTCAGATCGGGACTCCGAAGCGCATTTCGCTAATCATTTGATCGGGGCTTCGGAGTCGCAAAACATTTGATTCAGATCGGGACTCCAAAGCGCGTTTCAGGAATCATTTGATCGGGGCTTCAGAGTCGCAAAACATTTGATTCAGATCGGGACTCTGAAGCGCGTTTCAGGAATCATTTGATCGGGGCTTCGGAGTCGCAAAACATTTGATTCAGATCGGGACTCCGAAGCGCGTTTCAGGAATCATTTGATCGGGGCTTCGGAGTCGCAAAACATTTGATTCAGATCGGGACTCCGAAGCGCGTTTCGCGAATCATTTGAGATCAGGCCTTTCGAGCGGATTTGATTTCTATCATGTACTTGTCTAGATCAACTTTTAATAAAGAGAAAAGAGGTTTAGGGACAGATATTTGTTAATAGCCTGTCAGTAATCCCACAGTCCATAGCATCAGTAACTGTTTAATTGGGTAAGGGAAAATTAAAACAAAATAGGACGAGTTTCAATTTGTATTTTATTTTTGTAGCAATGGTCATCTTAACCTCTGTATAGTGTTCAGGGTATTTCAGGACCCCAAATTAAAATCTAATTCTAATACTGCATCATACAAGTGTTTATTTGAGTTGAGTATTTCGATATTCATGTAAGGAAACGAAGACATAATTTGAGTTTTTTTAAGTTTACATTTAAATTTATTCATTTAGCAGACGCTTTTATCCAAAGCGACTTAAATGAGGATCAAAAAACAACACAAAAAACCAACAAAAAAGCAACAAAAGTTTATAAGCGAGAATAAACAAGATGCATGCAAAATGAAGGCAGATATTATCTGATATGTTAAGAAATAATATAAAATAAAAATGCAAAAAACATTTGCCAAAATATTTGTCTCAAAAAGTCCAGATGATTCAAGCTGTTCGTGACTGTTTGTGTAACAGCAGCAGCAGAGATTATTAACCGTAAATGAAAACATTTAAAACTCTGATTCCTCGAATTTATAAAAATAAATAAAAATGTAGCAAAACATTACATTCAGATGATATGTGAGTTCAGACTGTATAAATAAATTAAAAGTGATACGTGGACCAAGGTGTCTGAGTTTGTTCATTTTCCTGGTGAGTTGCTTATGTGGAGTAACGTTAAAGGAATAAAAATCTAATGCTACAATAAATAGTGTACTGTAAGTCCCAGTTTACTTTTAAAGAAATTTCCCTGATTATACTTACATTAAGTAATGTTTATAATTGATTATATTTACTTTAGTAGCGTTTTCAATGCAATACTTTTACTTGCATCAGAATATTTTTACAGTGCTTTATACATTATTAGGTAAAGGATCTTAATACTTCGTCCACAACAATATTTAATGAGGTTAACTTCTAACGTTACCGTCCTTGTGGTTAGTCAGCATGAGATCAACAAGCTTGTTTGATTTGCAGCCACTTTAAATACAAAAAAAATCATTCGATCTACCTCAGAGCTCACGAATCTTTCTGCAGCGTGGTGAGCAGAGCGGCAAGAGCGATTTTTGACGCCGGCGGTGTGAACTTACAGTCAAGCGGGTTTGGCGAATTGAAGGCGGATCCACCTAGGAGTCTCCTGCTGATGCAAATTTCTGAGCAGATTTGCAAAACAATTGATTCAGATCGGGACTACAGAGCTTGTTTCGGGAATCATTTGATCGGGGCTTCGGAGTCGCAAAACATTTGATTCAGATCGGGACTCCGAAGCGCGTTTCAGGAATCATTTGATCGGGGCTTCGGAGTCGCAAAACATTTGATTCAGATCGGGACTCCGAAGCGCATTTCGCTAATCATTTGATCGGGGCTTCGGAGTCGCAAAACATTTGATTCAGATCGGGACTCCGAAGCGCATTTCGCTAATCATTTGATCGGGGCTTCGGAGTCGCAAAACATTTGATTCAGATCGGGACTCCGAAGCGCATTTCGCTAATCATTTGATCGGGGCTTCGGAGTCGCAAAACATTTGATTCAGATCGGGACTCCAAAGCGCGTTTCAGGAATCATTTGATCGGGGCTTCAGAGTCGCAAAACATTTGATTCAGATCGGGACTCTGAAGCGCGTTTCAGGAATCATTTGATCGGGGCTTCGGAGTCGCAAAACATTTGATTCAGATCGGGACTCCGAAGCGCGTTTCAGGAATCATTTGATCGGGGCTTCGGAGTCGCAAAACATTTGATTCAGATCGGGACTCCGAAGCGCGTTTCAGGAATCATTTGATCGGGGCTTCGGAGTCGCAAAACATTTGATTCAGATCGGGACTCCGAAGCGCGTTTCACGAATCATTTGATCGGGGCTTCGGAGTCGCAAAACATTTGATTCAGATCGGGACTCCGAAGCGCGTTTCAGGAATCATTTGATCGGGGCTTCGGAGTCGCAAAACATTTGATTCAGATCGGGACTCCGAAGCGCGTTTCAGGAATCATTTGATCGGGGCTTCGGAGTCGCAAAACATTTGATTCAGATCGGGACTCCGAAGCGCGTTTCGCGAATCATTTGAGATCAGGCCTTTCGAGCGGATTTGATTTCTATCATGTACTTGTCTAGATCAACTTTTAATAAAGAGAAAAGAGGTTTAGGGACAGATATTTGTTAATAGCCTGTCAGTAATCCCACAGTCCATAGCATCAGTAACTGTTTAATTGAGTAAGGGAAAATTAAAACAAAATAGGACGAGTTTCAATTTGTATTTTATTTTTGTAGCAATGGTCATCTTAACCTCTGTATAGTGTTCAGGGTATTTCAGGACCCCAAATTAAAATCTAATTCTAATACTGCATCATACAAGTGTTTATTTGAGTTGAGTATTTCGATATTCATGTAAGGAAACGAAGACATAATTTGAGTTTTTTTAAGTTTACATTTAAATTTATTCATTTAGCAGACGCTTTTATCCAAAGCGACTTAAATGAGGATCAAAAACAACACAAAAAAAACAACAAAAAAGCAACAAAAGTTTATAAGCGAGAATAAACAAGATGCATGCAAAATGAAGGCAGATATTATCTGATATGTTAAGAAATAATATAAAATAAAAATGCAAAAAACATTTGCCAAAATATTTGTCTCAAAAAGTCCAGATGATTCAAGCTGTTCGTGACTGTGAGTGTAACAGCAGCAGCAGAGATTATTAACCGTAAATGAAAACATTTAAAACTCTGATTCCTCGATTTATAAAAAATAAATAAAAATGTAGCAAAACATTACATTCAGATGATATGTGAGTTCAGACTGTATAAATAAATTAAAAGTGATACGTGGACCAAGGTGTCTGAGATTGTTCATTTTTCTGGTGAGTTGCTGATGTGGAGTAAACGTTATAGGAATAAAAATCTAATGATACAATAAATAATGTACTGTAGTCCCAGTTTACTTTTAAACAAATTTCCCTGATTATACTTACATTAAGTAATCTTTATACTTGATTATATTTACTTAAGTAGCATTTTCAATGCAAGACTTTTACTTGCATCAGAGTATTTTTACAGTGCTTTATACATTATTAGGTAAAGGATCTTAATACTTTGTCCACAACAATATTTAATGAGGTTAACTTCTAACGTTACCCTCCTTGTGGTTAGTCAGCACGAGATCAGCAAGCTTGTTTTCTTTGCGGCCACTTTAAATACAAAATAATAATTCGATCTACCTCAGAGCTCACGAATCTTTCTGCAGCGTGGTGAGCAGAGCGGCAAGAGCGGTTTTTGACGATGGCGGTGTGAATGCACAGTCACGCAGATTTGGCGAATTGAAGGCCGATCCGCCTAGGAGTCTCCTGCTGATGCACATTTCGGAGCGGATTTGCTAAATATTTGATTCAGATCGGGACTCCGAAGCGCGTTTCGCGAATCATTTGAGATCAGGCCTTTCAAGCGGATTTGGTTTCTATCATGTACTTGTCTAGATCAACTTTTAATAAAGAGAAAATAGGTTTAGAGACAGATATTTGTTAATAGCCTGTCAGTAATCCCACAGTCCATAGCATCAGTAACTGTATTATTTAGTAAGGGAAAATTAAAACAAAATTGAACGAGTTTCAATTTTTATTTATTTTTGTAGCAATGGACATCTTAACCTCTGTGCAGTGTTCAGGGTATTTCAGGACCCCAAATTAAATTCTAATTCTAATACTGCATCATACAAGTGTTTATTTGAGTTGAATATTTCGATATTCATGTAAGGAAACGAAGCCATAATTTGAGTTTTTTTAAGTTTACATTTACATTTATTCATTTAGCAGACACTTTTATCCAAAGCGACTTAAATGAGGATCAAAAACAACACAACAAACAACAAAAAGAGCAACAAAAAGTTTATAAGCGAGAATAAACAAGATGCATGCAAAATGAAGGCAGATATTGTCTGATATATTAAGAAATAATATAAAACAAAAATGCTAAAACAATTTGCCAAAATATTTGACTCAAAAGGTCCAGATGATTCAAGCTGTTTGTGTAACAGCTGCAACAGAGATTATTAACCATAAATGAAAACATTTAAAACTCTGATTCCTCGAATTTATAAAAATAAATAAAAATGTAGCAAAACATTACATTCAGATGATATGTGAGTTCAGACTCTGTAAATAAATTAAAAGTGATATGTGGACCAAGGTGTCTGAGTTTGTTCATTTTCCTGGTGAGTTGCTTATGTGGAGTAACGTTAAAGGAATAAAAATCTAATGCTACAATAAATAGTGTACTGTAAGTCCCAGTTTACTTTTAAAGAAATTTCCCTGATTATACTTACATTAAGTAATGTTTATAATTGATTATATTTACTTTAGTAGCGTTTTCAATGCAATACTTTTACTTGCATCAGAATATTTTTACAGTGCTTTATACATTATTAGGTAAAGGATCTTAATACTTCGTCCACAACAATATTTAATGAGGTTAACTTCTAACCTTACCCTCCTTGTGGTTAGTCAGCATGAGATCAACAAGCTTGTTTGATTTGCAGCCACTTTAAATACAAAAAAAATCATTCGATCTACCTCAGAGCTCACGAATCTTTCTGCAGCGTGGTGAGCAGAGCGGCAAGAGCGATTTTTGACGCCGGCGGTGTGAACGCACAGTCAAGCGGGTTTGGCGAATTGAAGGCGGATCCACCTAGGAGTCTCCTGCTGATGCAAATTTCTGAGCAGATTTGCAAAACAATTGATTCAGATCGGGACTACAGAGCTTGTTTCGGGAATCATTTGATCGGGGCTTCGGAGTCGCAAAACATTTGATTCAGATCGGGACTCTGAAGCGCGTTTCAGGAATCATTTGATCGGGGCTTCGGAGTCGCAAAACATTTGATTCAGATCGGGACTCCGAAGCGCATTTCGCTAATCATTTGATCGGGGCTTCGGAGTCGCAAAACATTTGATTCAGATCGGGACTCCGAAGCGCATTTCGCTAATCATTTGATCGGGGCTTCGGAGTCGCAAAACATTTGATTCAGATCGGGACTCCAAAGCGCGTTTCAGGAATCATTTGATCGGGGCTTCAGAGTCGCAAAACATTTGATTCAGATCGGGACTCCGAAGCGCGTTTCAGGAATCATTTGATCGGGGCTTCGGAGTCGCAAAACATTTGATTCAGATCGGGACTCCGAAGCGCGTTTCACGAATCATTTGATCGGGGCTTCGGAGTCGCAAAACATTTGATTCAGATCGGGACTCTGAAGCGCGTTTCAGGAATCATTTGATCGGGGCTTCGGAGTCGCAAAACATTTGATTCAGATCGGGACTCCGAAGCGCGTTTCAGGAATCATTTGATCGGGGCTTCGGAGTCGCAAAACATTTGATTCAGATCGGGACTCCGAAGCGCGTTTCGCGAATCATTTGAGATCAGGCCTTTCGAGCGGATTTGATTTCTATCATGTACTTGTCTAGATCAACTTTTAATAAAGAGAAAAGAGGTTTAGGGACAGATATTTGTTAATAGCCTGTCAGTAATCCCACAGTCCATAGCATCAGTAACTGTTTAATTGAGTAAGGGAAAATTAAAACAAAATAGGACGAGTTTCAATTTGTATTTTATTTTTGTAGCAATGGTCATCTTAACCTCTGTATAGTGTTCAGGGTATTTCAGGACCCCAAATTAAAATCTAATTCTAATACTGCATCATACAAGTGTTTATTTGAGTTGAGTATTTCGATATTCATGTAAGGAAACGAAGACATAATTTGAGTTTTTTTAAGTTTACATTTAAATTTATTCATTTAGCAGACGCTTTTATCCAAAGCGACTTAAATGAGGATCAAAAACAACACAAAAAAAACAACAAAAAAGCAACAAAAGTTTATAAGCGAGAATAAACAAGATGCATGCAAAATGAAGGCAGATATTATCTGATATGTTAAGAAATAATATAAAATAAAAATGCAAAAAACATTTGCCAAAATATTTGTCTCAAAAAGTCCAGATGATTCAAGCTGTTCGTGACTGTGAGTGTAACAGCAGCAGCAGAGATTATTAACCGTAAATGAAAACATTTAAAACTCTGATTCCTCGATTTATAAAAAATAAATAAAAATGTAGCAAAACATTACATTCAGATGATATGTGAGTTCAGACTGTATAAATAAATTAAAAGTGATACGTGGACCAAGGTGTCTGAGATTGTTCATTTTTCTGGTGAGTTGCTGATGTGGAGTAACGTTATAGGAATAAAAATCTAATGATACAATAAATAATGTACTGTAGTCCCAATTTACTTTTAAACAAATTTCCCTGATTATACTTACATTAAGTAATCTTTATACTTGATTATATTTACTTAAGTAGCATTTTCAATGCAAGACTTTTACTTGCATCAGAGTATTTTTACAGTGCTTTATACATTATTAGGTAAAGGATCTTAATACTTTGTCCACAACAATATTTAATGAGGTTAACTTCTAACGTTACCCTCCTTGTGGTTAGTCAGCACGAGATCAGCAAGCTTGTTTTCTTTGCGGCCACTTTAAATACAAAATAATAATTCGATCTACCTCAGAGCTCACGAATCTTTCTGCAGCGTGGTGAGCAGAGCGGCAAGAGCGGTTTTTGACGATGGCGGTGTGAATGCACAGTCACGCAGATTTGGCGAATTGAAGGCCGATCCGCCTAGGAGTCTCCTGCTGATGCACATTTCAGAGCGGATTTGCTAAATATTTGATTCAGAAAGGGACTCCGAAGCGCGTTTCGCGAATCATTTGAGATCAGGCCTTTCAAGCGGATTTGGTTTCTATCATGTACTTGTCTAGATCAACTTTTAATAAAGAGAAAATAGGTTTAGAGACAGATATTTGTTAATAGCCTGTCAGTAATCCCACAGTCCATAGCATCAGTAACTGTATTATTTAGTAAGGGAAAATTAAAACAAAATTGAATGAGTTTCAATTTTAATTTTATTTTTGTAGCAATGGACATCTTAACCTCTGTGCAGTGTTCAGGGTATTTCAGGACCCCAAATTAAATTCTAATTCTAATACTGCATCATACAAGTGTTTATTTGAGTTGAATATTTCGATATTCATGTAAGGAAACGAAGCCATAATTTGAGTTTTTTTAAGTTTACATTTACATTTATTCATTTAGCAGACACTTTTATCCAAAGCGACTTAAATGAGGATCAAAAACAACACAACAAACAACAAAAAGAGCAACAAAAAGTTTATAAGCGAGAATAAACAAGATGCATGCAAAATGAAGGCAGATATTGTCTGATATATTAAGAAATAATATAAAACAAAAATGCTAAAACAATTTGCCAAAATATTTGACTCAAAAGGTCCAGATGATTCAAGCTGTTTGTGTAACAGCTGCAACAGAGATTATTAACCATAAATGAAAACATTTAAAACTCTGATTCCTCGAATTTATAAAAATAAATAAAAATGTAGCAAAACATTACATTCAGATGATATGTGAGTTCAGACTCTGTAAATAAATTAAAAGTGATATGTGGACCAAGGTGTCTGAGTTTGTTCATTTTCCTGGTGAGTTGCTTATGTGGAGTAACGTTAAAGGAATAAAAATCTAATGCTACAATAAATAGTGTACTGTAAGTCCCAGTTTACTTTTAAAGAAATTTCCCTGATTATACTTACATTAAGTAATGTTTATAATTGATTATATTTACTTTAGTAGCGTTTTCAATGCAATACTTTTACTTGCATCAGAATATTTTTACAGTGCTTTATACATTATTAGGTAAAGGATCTTAATACTTCGTCCACAACAATATTTAATGAGGTTAACTTCTAACGTTACCCTCCTTGTGGTTAGTCAGCATGAGATCAACAAGCTTGTTTGACTTGCAGCCACTTTAAATACAAAAAAAATCATTCGATCTACCTCAGAGCTCACGAATCTTTCTGCAGCGTGGTGAGCAGAGCAGCAAGAGCGATTTTTGACGCCGGCGGTGTGAACTTACAGTCAAGCGGGTTTGGCGAATTGAAGGCGGATCCACCTAGGAGTCTCCTGCTGATGCAAATTTCTGAGCAGATTTGCAAAACAATTGATTCAGATCGGGACTACAGAGCTTGTTTCGGGAATCATTTGATCGGGGCTTCGGAGTCGCAAAACATTTGATTCAGATCGGGACTCCGAAGCGCGTTTCAGGAATCATTTGATCGGGGCTTCGGAGTCGCAAAACATTTGATTCAGATCGGGAGTCCGAAGCGCATTTCGCTAATCATTTGATCGGGGCTTCGGAGTCGCAAAACATTTGATTCAGATCGGGACTCCGAAGCGCATTTCGCTAATCATTTGATCGGGGCTTCGGAGTCGCAAAACATTTGATTCAGATCGGGACTCCAAAGCGCGTTTCAGGAATCATTTGATCGGGGCTTCAGAGTCGCAAAACATTTGATTCAGATCGGGACTCCGAAGCGCGTTTCAGGAATCATTTGATCGGGGCTTCGGAGTCGCAAAACATTTGATTCAGATCGGGACTCCGAAGCGCGTTTCACGAATCATTTGATCGGGGCTTCGGAGTCGCAAAACATTTGATTCAGATCGGGACTCCGAAGCGCGTTTCAGGAATCATTTGATCGGGGCTTCGGAGTCGCAAAACATTTGATTCAGATCGGGACTCTGAAGCGCGTTTCAGGAATCATTTGATCGGGGCTTCGGAGTCGCAAAACATTTGATTCAGATCGGGACTCCGAAGCGCGTTTCGCGAATCATTTGAGATCAGGCCTTTCGAGCGGATTTGATTTCTATCATGTACTTGTCTAGATCAACTTTTAATAAAGAGAAAAGAGGTTTAGGGACAGATATTTGTTAATAGCCTGTCAGTAATCCCACAGTCCATAGCATCAGTAACTGTTTAATTGAGTAAGGGAAAATTAAAACAAAATAGGACGAGTTTCAATTTGTATTTTATTTTTGTAGCAATGGTCATCTTAACCTCTGTATAGTGTTCAGGGTATTTCAGGACCCCAAATTAAAATCTAATTCTAATACTGCATCATACAAGTGTTTATTTGAGTTGAGTATTTCGATATTCATGTAAGGAAACGAAGACATAATTTGAGTTTTTTTAAGTTTACATTTAAATTTATTCATTTAGCAGACGCTTTTATCCAAAGCGACTTAAATGAGGATCAAAAACAACACAAAAAAAACAACAAAAAAGCAACAAAAGTTTATAAGCGAGAATAAACAAGATGCATGCAAAATGAAGGCAGATATTATCTGATATGTTAAGAAATAATATAAAATAAAAATGCAAAAAACATTTGCCAAAATATTTGTCTCAAAAAGTCCAGATGATTCAAGCTGTTCGTGACTGTGAGTGTAACAGCAGCAGCAGAGATTATTAACCGTAAATGAAAACATTTAAAACTCTGATTCCTCGATTTATAAAAAATAAATAAAAATGTAGCAAAATATTACATTCAGATGATATGTGAGTTCAGACTGTATAAATAAATTAAAAGTGATACGTGGACCAAGGTGTCTGAGATTGTTCATTTTTCTGGTGAGTTGCTGATGTGGAGTAACGTTATAGGAATAAAAATCTAATGATACAATAAATAATGTACTGTAGTCCCAGTTTACTTTTAAACAAATTTCCCTGATTATACTTACATTAAGTAATCTTTATACTTGATTATATTTACTTAAGTAGCATTTTCAATGCAAGACTTTTACTTGCATCAGAGTATTTTTACAGTGCTTTATACATTATTAGGTAAAGGATCTTAATACTTTGTCCACAACAATATTTAATGAGGTTAACTTCTAACATTACCCTCCTTGTGGTTAGTCAGCACGAGATCAGCAAGCTTGTTTTCTTTGCGGCCACTTTAAATACAAAATAATAATTCGATCTACCTCAGAGCTCACGAATCTTTCTGCAGCGTGGTGAGCAGAGCGGCAAGAGCGGTTTTTGACGATGGCGGTGTGAATGCACAGTCACGCAGATTTGGCGAATTGAAGGCCGATCCGCCTAGGAGTCTCCTGCTGATGCACATTTCGGAGCGGATTTACTAAATATTTGATTCAGATCGGGACTCCGAAGCGCGTTTCGCGAATCATTTGAGATCAGGCCTTTCAAGCGGATTTGGTTTCTATCATGTACTTGTCTAGATCAACTTTTAATAAAGAGAAAATAGGTTTAGAGACAGATATTTGTTAATAGCCTGTCAGTAATCCCACAGTCCATAGCATCAGTAACTGTATTATTTAGTAAGGGAAAATTAAAACAAAATTGAATGAGTTTCAATTTTTATTTTATTTTTGTAGCAATGGACATCTTAACCTCTGTATAGTGTTCAGGGTATTTCAGGACCCCAAATTAAATTCTAATTCTAATACTGCATCATACAAGTGTTTATTTGAGTTGAATATTTCGATATTCATGTAAGGAAACGAAGCCATAATTTGAGTTTTTTTAAGTTTACATTTACATTTATTCATTTAGCAGACACTTTTATCCAAAGCGACTTAAATGAGGATCAAAAACAACACAACAAACAACAAAAAGAGCAACAAAAAGTTTATAAGCGAGAATAAACAAGATGCATGCAAAATGAAGGCAGATATTGTCTGATATATTAAGAAATAATATAAAACAAAAATGCTAAAACAATTTGCCAAAATATTTGACTCAAAAGGTCCAGATGATTCAAGCTGTTTGTGTAACAGCTGCAACAGAGATTATTAACCATAAATGAAAACATTTAAAACTCTGATTCCTCGAATTTATAAAAATAAATAAAAATGTAGCAAAACATTACATTCAGATGATATGTGAGTTCAGACTCTGTAAATAAATTAAAAGTGATATGTGGACCAAGGTGTCTGAGATTGTTCATTTTTCTGGTGAGTTGCTTATGTGGAGTAACGTTAAAGGAATAAAAATCTAATGCTACAATAAATAGTGTACTGTAAGTCCCAGTTTACTTTTAAAGAAATTTCCCTGATTATACTTACATTAAGTAATGTTTATAATTGATTATATTTACTTTAGTAGCGTTTTCAATGCAATACTTTTACTTGCATCAGAATATTTTTACAGTGCTTTATACATTATTAGGTAAAGGATCTTAATACTTCGTCCACAACAATATTTAATGAGGTTAACTTCTAACGTTACCCTCCTTGTGGTTAGTCAGCATGAGATCAACAAGCTTGTTTGATTTGCAGCCACTTTAAATACAAAAAAAATCATTCGATCTACCTCAGAGCTCACGAATCTTTCTGCAGCGTGGTGAGCAGAGCGGCAAGAGCGATTTTTGACGCCGGCGGTGTGAACGCACAGTCAAGCGGGTTTGGCGAATTGAAGGCGGATCCACCTAGGAGTCTCCTGCTGATGCAAATTTCTGAGCAGATTTGCAAAACAATTGATTCAGATCGGGACTACAGAGCTTGTTTCGGGAATCATTTGATCGGGGCTTCGGAGTCGCAAAACATTTGATTCAGATCGGGACTCCGAAGCGCGTTTCAGGAATCATTTGATCGGGGCTTCGGAGTCGCAAAACATTTGATTCAGATCGGGACTCCGAAGCGCATTTCGCTAATCATTTGATCGGGGCTTCGGAGTCGCAAAACATTTGATTCAGATCGGGACTCCGAAGCGCATTTCGCTAATCATTTGATCGGGGCTTCGGAGTCGCAAAACATTTGATTCAGATCGGGACTCCAAAGCGCGTTTCAGGAATTATTTGATCGGGGCTTCAGAGTCGCAAAACATTTGATTCAGATCGGGACTCCGAAGCGCGTTTCAGGAATCATTTGATCAGGGCTTCGGAGTCGCAAAACATTTGATTCAGATCGGGACTCCGAAGCGCGTTTCACGAATCATTTGATCGGGGCTTCGGAGTCGCAAAACATTTGATTCAGATCGGGACTCTGAAGCGCGTTTCAGGAATCATTTGATCGGGGCTTCGGAGTCGCAAAACATTTGATCCAGATCGGGACTCCGAAGCGCGTTTCGCGAATCATTTGAGATCAGGCCTTTCGAGCGGATTTGATTTCTATCATGTACTTGTCTAGATCAACTTTTAATAAAGAGAAAAGAGCTTTAGGGACAGATATTTGTTAATAGCCTGTCAGTAATCCCACAGTCCATAGCATCAGTAACTGTTTAATTGAGTAAGGGAAAATTAAAACAAAATAGGACGAGTTTCAATTTGTATTTTATTTTTGTAGCAATGGTCATCTTAACCTCTGTATAGTGTTCAGGGTATTTCAGGACCCCAAATTAAAATCTAATTCTAATACTGCATCATACAAGTGTTTATTTGAGTTGAGTATTTCGATATTCATGTAAGGAAACGAAGACATAATTTGAGTTTTTTTAAGTTTACATTTAAATTTATTCATTTAGCAGACGCTTTTATCCAAAGCGACTTAAATGAGGATCAAAAACAACACAAAAAAAACAACAAAAAAGCAACAAAAGTTTATAAGCGAGAATAAACAAGATGCATGCAAAATGAAGGCAGATATTATCTGATATGTTAAGAAATAATATAAAATAAAAATGCAAAAAACATTTGCCAAAATATTTGTCTCAAAAAGTCCAGATGATTCAAGCTGTTCGTGACTGTGAGTGTAACAGCAGCAGCAGAGATTATTAACCGTAAATGAAAACATTTAAAACTCTGATTCCTCGATTTATAAAAAATAAATAAAAATGTAGCAAAACATTACATTCAGATGATATGTGAGTTCAGACTGTATAAATAAATTAAAAGTGATACGTGGACCAAGGTGTCTGAGATTGTTCATTTTTCTGGTGAGTTGCTGATGTGGAGTAACGTTATAGGAATAAAAATCTAATGCTACAATAAATAGTTTACTGTAGTCCCAGTTTACTTTTAAAGAAATTTCCCTGATTATACTTACATTAAGTAATGTTTATAATTGATTATATTTACTTTAGTAGCGTTTTCAATGCAATACTTTTACTTGCATCAGAATATTTTTACAGTGCTTTATACATTATTAGGTAAAGGATCTTAATACTTCGTCCACAACAATATTTAATGAGGTTAACTTCTAACGTTACCCTCCTTGTGGTTAGTCAGCATGAGATCAACAAGCTTGTTTGATTTGCAGCCACTTTAAATACAAAAAAAATCATTCGATCTACCTCAGAGCTCACGAATCTTTCTGCAGCGTGGTGAGCAGAGCGGCAAGAGCGATTTTTGACGCCGGCGGTGTGAACGCACAGTCAAGCGGGTTTGGCGAATTGAAGGCGGATCCACCTAGGAGTCTCCTGCTGATGCAAATTTCTGAGCAGATTTGCAAAACAATTGATTCAGATCGGGACTACAGAGCTTGTTTCGGGAATCATTTGATCGGGGCTTCGGAGTCGCAAAACATTTGATTCAGATCGGGACTCCGAAGCGCGTTTCCCGAATCATTTGATCGGGGCTTCGGAGTCGCAACACATTTGATTCAGATCGGGACTCCGAAGCGCGTTTCCCGAATCATTTGATCGGGGCTTCGGAGTCGCAAAACATTTGATTCAGATCGGGACTCCGAAGCGCATTTCGCGAATCATTTGATCGGGGCTTCGGAGTCGCAAAACATTTGATTCAGATAAAACAAAATAGGATGAGTTTCAAGTTTTATTTTATTTTTGTAGCAATGGTCATCTTAACTTCTGTGCAGTGTTCAGGGTATTTCAGGACCCCAAATTAAATTCTATTACTACATCATACAAGTGTTTATTTGAGTTGAATATTTCGATATTCATGTGAGGAAACAAAGGCATAATTTGAGTTTTTTTTAAGTTTACATTTACATTTATTCATTTAGCAGACACTTTTATCCAAAGCGACTTAAATGAGGATAAAAAAACAACACAACAAAAAGAGCAACAAAAAGTTTATAAGCGAGAATAAACAAGATGCATTCAAAATGAAGGCAGATATTATCTGATATGTTAAGAAATAATATAAAATAAAAATGCAAAAAACATTTGCCAAAATATTTGTCTCAAAAAGTCCAGATGATTCAAGTTGTTCGTGACTGTGAGTGTAACAGCAGCAGCAGAGATTATTAACCGTAAATGAAAACATTTAAAACTCTGATTCCTCGATTTATAAAAATAAATAAAAATGTAGCAAAACATTACATTCAGATGATATGTGAGTTCAGACTGTATAAATAAATTAAAAGTGATATGTGGATCAAGGTGTCTGAGATTGTTCATTTTCCTGGTGAGTTGCTGATGTGGAGTAACGTTATAGGAACAAAAATCTAATGATACAATAAATAATGTACTGTAGTCCCAGTTTACTTTTAAACAAATTTCCCTGATTATACTTACATTAAGTAATGTTTATAATTGATTATATTTACTTAAGTAGCATTTTCAATGCAAGACTTTTACTTGCATCAGTCACGCGGGTTTGGCGAATTGAAGGCGATCTTTATTTGAACTACATATTTATTTTGTATAAGTATTTCATATAAAAATTTAATACTTTTTTCAAATTCCATATCAACTGTATAGTAAAAACATTAAATGAAGTGATGTTACAATTCATGATTGTCTAGATATTGGTGTTTTTAATTTCACCTCTTAAAGCACTTTCTTTTATCATTGCAAATATCAGTATTCAACATTTTGGGATTAAAACATCAAAACATTATGCATTTGTAATTGCAGGTTAAATGCATTTATATCTTGCATTAAACAGTGTGTGTGAACATCTGTCGGGGTCTCTAGAGAGCGATGTGTAGAGGATTCAAACTTGAGCCAGAGGTTCTTCACAGCTACCAGGAGACCTTTGACATTAACGTTCTTCCATCTGGTCTCATCATCCACCCTGATGCTCCACACCTTGGTGCAGATGGCAAAGTGGTGGACCCAAATGAAGAACCTCCCTGTGTCCTGGTAGAGGTTAAGTTGCCTGATGTGAAAGGGATCGGAGAGGCATCCCACATTGAGTTTATTGGGGACCATGCAAAACTGAGAAAGAAACACACAATTGGCATTCCACGGTCAGCTGATGGTTACTGGCTTAGTTAACCTGGTGTGATCTTGTGACAAGTATGGAGAGAGTATGGAGAGATGATGAGCTGATCACAGAGATCACATCTAAAGTTGTTGAATTCTACTCTGGCATATACATTCATTTTTTGCTAGGAAGAAAATAGGCAAGAAAAATTTACCAACAAATGATGTTCCTGTTCTATAGTGAATGTAGTTCTATAGTGTTCTATTACAAGAAAAATCAGTTAACCCAATAAGTCATGCTTCAATTAATTATATGTTATTTTTATTTATGTTATATTGTTGCAACATACCTACCCCAAACTGGAAAGATATGTCAGGAGGGGTTGGTGATTTCTGATGTGTTCAGAATCTGAAACGATATTGCAGATCATAAGTATAAGAAAAGAGTTAGATTTTTATAAAACATTTCTGACTTAAATTTTCCCCCTAAAATCTAAGCATTAAATTCAGCAAAAAAAGCATGTGAAAGATTATATGTATAATGTTGGTTAAAACCCTGGCTGAGCAGGTAACAAAAGCTTAAACTTACTAGAAGATAGCAAAATTTCTATCTTATGATGCTGATGTCACTAGCATGTGTGTGGATGAGGTGTGTGGATGATGCTGATGTCACTAGCAGGTGTGTGGATGATGCTGATGTCACTAGCAGGTGTGTGGATGATGCTGATGTCACTAGCAGGTGTGTGGATGATGCTGATGTCACTAGCAGGTCTGTGGATGATGCTGATGTCACTAGCAGGTCTGTGGACGATGCTGATGTCACCAGCAGGTGTGTGGACGATGCTGATGTCACCAGCAGGTGTGTGGACGATGCTGATGTCACCAGCAGGTGTGTGGACGATGCTGATGTCACCAGCAGGTGTGTGGATGATGCTGATGTCACTAGCAGGTGTGTGGACGATGCTGATGTCACCAGCAGGTGTGTGGACGATGCTGATGTCACCAGCAGGTGTGTGGATGATGCTGATGTCACCAGCAGGTGTGTAGACGATGCTGATGTCACTAGCAGGTGTGTAGATGATGCTGATGTCACTAGCAGGTGTGTGGACGATGCTGATGTCACCAGCATGTGTGTGGACGATGCTGATGTCACCAGCATGTGTGTGGATGAGGTGTGTGGATGATGCTGATGTCACTAGCAGGTGTGTGGATGATGCTGATGTCACCAGCAGGTGTGTGGACGATGCTGATGTCACCAGCAGGTGTGTGGATGATGCTGATGTCACCAGCAGGTGTGTAGACGATGCTGATGTCACTAGCAGGTGTGTAGATGATGCTGATGTCACTAGCAGGTGTGTGGACGATGCTGATGTCACCAGCATGTGTGTGGACGATGCTGATGTCACCAGCATGTGTGTGGATGAGGTGTGTGGATGATGCTGATGTCACTAGCAGGTGTGTGGATGATGCTGATGTCACCAGCAGGTGTGTGGACGATGCTGATGTCACCAGCAGGTGTGTGGATGATGCTGATGTCACCAGCAGGTGTGTAGACGATGCTGATGTCACCAGCAGGTGTGTAGACGATGCTGATGTCACTAGCAGGTGTGTGGATGATGCTGATGTCACTAGCAGGTGTGTGGACGATGCTGATGTCACCAGCATGTGTGTGGATGAGGTGTGTGGATGATGCTGATGTCACTAGCAGGTGTGTGGATGATGCTGATGTCACCAGCAGGTGTGTGGACGATGCTGATGTCACCAGCAGGTGTGTGGATGATGCTGATGTCACCAGCAGGTGTGTAGACGATGCTGATGTCACCAGCAGGTGTGTAGATGATGCTGATGTCACTAGCAGGTGTGTAGATGATGCTGATGTCACTAGCAGGTGTGTGGACGATGCTGATGTCACCAGCAGGTGTGTAGATGATGCTGATGTCACCAGCAGGTGTGTGGATGATGCTGATGTCACCAGCAGGTGTGTAGACGATGCTGATGTCACCAGCAGGTGTGTGGATGATGCTGATGTCACTAGCAGGTGTGTGGACGATGCTGATGTCACTAGCAGGTGTGTGGATGACGCTGATGTCACTAGCAGGTGAGTGGATGATGCTGATGTCACCAGCAGGTGTGTAGACGATGCTGATGTCACTAACAGGTGTGTAGATGATGCTGATGTCACCAGCAGGTGTGTGGACGATGCTGATGTCACTAGCAGGTGTTTTTGCCAGCTCCTTTATTTTTCCCATGCCTCAGTAAGAGCACTTAATTAACATAAAGCAAACAATAATACATGTATTATTTTGTGTTAAACATAACACTTTCATAAAACCAACTCAATAATTTGCAAAGTTACTATCACATTTATGCAATAATATACCAGTTACTTAGAACATCAATTCAAAGTTAAATAACCTACAAACCATTATAAAATAATTTGAATTCTGCTTGTACAACAGATTTGTTCAACTGCTCGTATTTCCTACATTGTTGTGGATTTAATTGATAACTTTAAATGTCTTTGTTAATTTTGTGTGACTTAAGCCAGAAAGAGAGCAGTATAAAAGGGTGATGGCAAAAGTATAAAATCACCGCTTCACTAACCTGCTCGAATGTGCTACATTAAATGTATAATGCATCTAACAATACAAATAAAACATACTATATTTGATTAATGTCTATAGTTGCCGATAAGCTTTTAATATAAGTTATTGTTTTAGTTAACACAATACACTCACCTGGGACTGGACGGCTGTTGTAATTGTGCTCCTGCTCCATCTCCACATTTACTGCTCTGCACCACAAACATCCCGTTTTGACAAGTGATTTAACATCTCTGCAACTTTTCCACGCAAACCTGGAAGGCACAGCCCACGGTGCGAGATCGACCGTATTCCGGTTGTACACGGACCTCTTCCTCCTTCAAATGCTTAGCACACATACCTTTCCTCACAGTAATTGTCACCTCCTCCTCTCGCAGTATAGCACAATTTCAACGCTTTTTTTTATTTTCGTCGGTGGGAAAACTATGAAAGATAAATATTTTTTTTTTTTTTTTTTACACAAAGGCTCACTATACACATCTGAATACTTTTGGTCTCCGCCATTTCTCGGCAAGTGAATGAACACGCTTTCACTGGAAAATAACTTTAGATCTGGGATTCGGAGCAAGTTCGCAAAACATTTGATTTAGATCCTGGACTCCGAAGCGCGTTTCGCGAATCATTTGATCGGGGCTTCGGAGTTCGCAAGACTGTGTGTGTTGTTTTGTCTGGGGTTCGTGGGACAGGCGTACTCTGGCTGTGACATCATCATCCTGGGGAGGGACTTTGAGAGGATTCAGATCATCCCAGGAGCCAAACAAGGGAACATCCAGGTGGACACACACACACACACACACACACACACACACACACACACACACACGGTTCTGGCGTCCAAACAACATCAAGGACTTTATAAAGTTTTACAGCACTTACTCAGAGTGACACATAGCATAGCTTTTAGCCTCATGGTTGCAGTTTTAGGAATTAGTTTTATAAAAAAAATAAAATAAAATAAAAATAAAAGTTTAACTGTGTGTGCTTATTTTACATATTTATTTTTTAAAATAAAATGTAAAAATTATGTATTTTTTGTACAAGTTTCTGTCTTCTGCTGAATGCTAAAAAGATGATGCTTTAAACACCAAACGGTTGATGGTACCCATTCACTTTCATAGTATTTCTTCCTGTAGCACAGAAGTCAATGGGTGCCGTCAACTGTTCACTCTCAAAAAAACATCTTCTTTAGTGTTCAACAGAAAAAAAAACACTTGTTCAGTGTTTGAATATGAAGCACTTTGTGTGCCAAGACATTTGTGAATCAACCAATCAGCTGTCACTCGATTTCAGAGCCGCTAACTAGAATAAGATCACAGCTACTTTGATTTTCAGTATAAACATGGAGTTGATAACACGAGGCTTGATGAAATAATACTGTGATAAAGATAAAGCATATTTATAATCATCGAGGCTCCTGCAGACGTATGTTTTAGGAAGATTGTCCAGGGTTTATTTTTTACTCTTTTCTTTTACCTGCCACCGTTCGACTCGGACACAAACACGAGAGATTTTAATCTGATGAAGGTCATGGTGTTCTTCTTCAATGCAGAGAATGATGCTCTTCCTCTTGTTTTTCAGATCAAACATCTGAACATCCTTAAATCGAGAAGCATTTACTGAAATATAAATGAGTTCATGTTTAAAACAAGAACAAATATCTGTCAGCGGCTCAGAAAAACAATAGTTTTCACCTTTGGCAGAATTTTTTCCCCCCATTTTAAGAATTAACCAATAAAAATCTAAAAATAAATATATTGATTAGATAATTAAAATTAATATCTGAGGTCATTATGCATCTCCTGTAAATGTCTTGGTTTGATGATGTTCATATATTAGCACTGGAATACAGAGTGTAATCATTGTTTCTTCCCCAGATTATTGCTGATGTGAGGAAGCAGTGAGGAATCCGCTGTGTAGTGATCATGCTCTCTGCCCTTTAACCTCTAAAATCTGAATATATACGCCAATTAAACTAATTTTATATCGAGTATGAAGAAATCTGTAATATACTTGACTGTATGTAATGTGAAAATAAATTACTTAATGCAAAATCCATTATTTATTTGCTGGGTTTAAAAGTTTTTTTTTTATGAATGATTATGTCATCTTTTATTATAAACATGAGTGCAGTATTAGCATTTGTATCAACATTATTAGAAATGTCTGAATGAATCAGAATCAAACGATTAAGTGATTAATGCAGAGATTTTCTTCCTGAGTATTTCTGTCTTGTTTTCTGCTATATATTAATGCTTAGTGAGAATAGACCAGAAAGAATAACTAAAACTTGTAACCTGATCACAGGGCTTACCGATCATAACATGACATTAATTGTCAGAAAGTTAACTAAAAAGCGTCTCATTAATCTTAATAAAGTAGAAAACAAAATGAAAACAACAGGAATTCCTAAAGCAAAAATAAATTCCTTTGAAGGTGAATTAAACCAAATTAATTGGAATAGTATTACTGCTGAGCAGGCGCGGATTTATGGGTGGCCCACCCAATCAGATTAATAAAAGCATTTGGTTGTTTGCATTGTGAATATAGACCACATAGCATACATGTTTTCTTCTGTCATGATTCTTTTTAAAGCACAGAATCAGCTCGTTCTCTTCTGAATTGTTTTTCTGCACGGGCCGGCCACACGCTCTCCGTGCGCGCACTGACTTAAAAGTGACGTCACGCCACTGTTACATTGTGAAACACATATACTCCGTGCAGTGCGTGACTGATCCAGACTGTAGGCTACCACAATCACATACTCACATAAACACATATTTCAATTACAGAAGTTATCAGAAACTTTTATTTAAAAAAAAAAGTAAAAAATAAAAAAATAAATAAAAAAAGGTTTGTCAGCATTGCGATTCTCTTTGTACATAATACACTCTTTAATAGACGTTTTAACACAATTTAAACAACGTAATATTCAGCGCTACTTATATAGATTTATATATTAAGTTGCTCAAACAAGTGGTAAAATATTTAACCATGTAGTAGCCTACTTATATTAAAATCGCAAACATTTCAAATTAAACCTTAAAATTGACAAAAACAGCCGACTATCATGCCTTTTCTTTTGCATTTAACTTTTAAGACAATAAATATTGCATGTCACAAAGAAATCGTTTTTTCACCTCCACCATGAATGAGACGAGAGTTGTTCATTATGTCGCCTTGTTGAAGTAAATTTTATTTTTCCTTTCTTTACCCCGGTCCTAAAGTAAAAAACAAGATGACTGTGTAAAAAGAGTATAATTTAATTAAATGCATTTATGGTGAGCTTTATAAATTTTATTTAATTAAACGCATTTATGGTGAGATTATTATATTTTCATGTCAATCTGTGTTCATTTTGACCACGAACCGTGCACTGTCAGCCTGTCACTTTAATTCAGCGCGTGCAGCACATCAGAGGCTCGGTCACGCGGAAACGATCTCTGCACTGCGCCGCACATGGAACGGATCGCCGGACCGCATCCGCGCGCAGTGTGAAAGCTCTACAATACGGAGCCCGGGAATCAGGTGTATAAGATTAAAAAACCAGAGTCCCCTCCATATATTCAAAAGGCCCACCTATTAATGACGTTCTGTATCCGCCACTGGCTTAAACTCGTCATGTGTTCGGTGTGTTTGACAGGAGCATTATTCTTCACCTTAATCTGACTGTAGTTCAGATGAGACCGCACATAAACACGTCCAGCGTCAGCCGCGTGTCTTTAGCGTGTGCTCCAGCCGTCAGGTCTGGTTTAATCGAGCCGTGTGTGTGTTGCTTTGATAGCTGGAGAGTATCAGCGCTGTTAAACGCTCCTCCTGCTGAGCTGCTGACACCACACGCTGCAAAGCATGCTGGGTGGCCCTGACACAGCCGAGGTCACGACCCCACAGAAGACTTCACACCCCGTCTCATCTTAACAACACACACACGCCTCGCTCGGCCTCGGTCCGTCTCTCTCTGCTGATCCAGGGTCCTGTTTCTCTGCAAGGGTTTGTTAAACACTGATATTAAATAATCAGTGAATGTAGACCTACAGGTGAACCCAGCACTCCTGCTGACACACACACACACACACACACACACACACACACACACACACACACACACACACACTCACTCATGTTTGTATGCCATTGACTTCCATTGATTAATCTAACCCTTCACAGAAACGTGCAGAACACTGAAATACTTGACTTTTGAGATAAAAAAATTTCCTTGTTTTATTTCTGAACATATAATATGAATAAGACAAGTTTATAGAAGATGTAGTAGTTCATGCATATTTTCTGCAAAGATATTTAACAAGTGATTTGTTAACTTTTAGATCGTGTTGACAGCTTCATGTGTGCTGCACTTGAAATAACATTTTCTTTAACTCAAGGGTTAATAAAGAAAAAGTTACCTGAAGCATGTTGTAATTACATTTTAAAGTTGACTAGTTAAAAATCAAACACGTCAAGAATCGGTCAAACGTTCTGGAAAAAAATTTGATTTGTACCCTAGCTAGGAAATTTGGTCAAAACAACAAAACACACACACACACACACACACACACACACACGGACGCACAATTCTACTTCTACTTTTATTTTAAAAATCCTGTCCCTTTTTTTTCTTACTTCCTTGCATAATTGATTACTTCTGTGTACTGGAGGCTTAACCAAGACATGTTTCTAATGACTGGCGATTAACCCTTACACTGCCTCAGCA
>NW_020529090.1:60000-68841 GCF_003368295.1 Carassius auratus
CGACATGTTTTGGTGTGGTGATAAAGCTATCAGGGTTCAGGTAAAGTTTTAGTACAGACTCTCCCTAACGACTCTGAACAAAAGCTGTTTTTATTGGGCGGGTGTTTAAGTGTGGTTCTGATTGGCCGGCGTCCAGCAGCAGCATTAGCTCTGAGAGCCACTTGAGCAGTGTGAAGAAGCGTCTCTATATCAATAACAGACAAAACAAAGAGAGACGGAGAGACAAAGACAGACACAAAGACTCATGAGTGATGATCCTGAGACCTGCTCCATTATGAGAGGACGCAAGACAGAGAGAAAGAGAGAGAGAGAGACACACAGAGAGAGAGAGATTAATGTGCTGTAATCCACCCGTCTGTATTACACCAGAGCTGAGTGTGTGTGTGTGTTATTAATGACACACACACACGCATACGCACACAAACCTAAACTCAGCACCTGAACTAAACCCAGCAGAACTACACAAAAACATTACGTCAACAACGGAAATGCATATATATGTATACGACTTAAGAAAAAAAAAACATTTCTAATATAAATATTTTGAACAAAATTGATAGTTATGTTGTTAAATGAAACTATGAAAAACTGTTCACAACCCATTTGATATAATCATTTTGTTGTTTTATGAACAACCAAGTTGTTCATAAAACAGAATACTGGAGTATGTTTTACAATGAAATTCTCATTGTTTTTACTCTAACATTTCATGTTTAATTCTGTGTTGTGTGCCATTTCTGTGTCATTAATTGTGAAATTTTCCATCAATTTCTGAGTGATTTTTTTTGTTTTGTACACCAAATGTTTTTTTTTGTTTTTTGAAAGAAAAAAACAAAAACAAAAATGTAAACAAAATATATAACACAACAAATTGTTGCTAATCCACAAAGAAACTTCTTTCCAAGACGTTATACAGTACAAAACTGTCTTAAAATGAGTTGGATGAAGCAATGGCTTATTCTTTTTCCCACCCCCCATGCACTTTCAAATGTTCCAGTTTTTTTTCTTTTTCTTTTTCTATATTTCCACACATTTAACTAATTAATAATTACTAAACACCAACCAAAATATTTACTGTTGCTGTTGTAAATTATCCCCAGAAAACAAAATATTTGTATCACCTGCAAATAAAATACATTTTAATATATCTGATACCCACGTCATTGATGTCAATTATAAAAATTTTTGGACCTAATACCGATCCTTGTGGTACACCTCAAGTTATGCGCTCATATACAGATTCATGATCACAGATTTCTACAAACTGTTGCCTATTTCTTAGATAATAGATAATTACTCACCCATTCTAACCCTACCCCTCTAATGTTGTATTAGAGAGGTGTGGCATGTGTTTTTGATTTTATTAATGGACCTCTTCAGTGTATTAATAAAAAAAAATTAATAAAATTCATTTTTGAAAAAACTGTAATAATTATGCTGTTAAATTCAACTATGAAAACTCATTCAACAACAAAAAGTCCTCATCAGACTGTATTTTATCTCTCACAATCTGATTTAATTGTGAGAAGTGTTAGTTTTGATAAAGTAAGAAGAATTTGTGGAGAGCAAGATACATAAGTTTACTACAAAACGAAAAATAAAATCTTGTATGAGGATGATTGTGCAATGACTCTTTTGAACCAGTTCATTACAACAAACCCTCAGAATGATTCAATACACTCAAGTGAATCGGTCTTTACAGCCGCGCACACACACACACACACACACACACACACACACACACACACACACACGCGAACACACACACACACTCTATATGGTTTAATATAGCAGCACATTACTGAGGAATGTCTGGAGGCAGGCGAATGTAAGCGTATACTGGAGTAATGCTTTATACAGAAATATTATAAATCAGTTTGATTCATCACAGTCTCAGTTCAGACACATCTTTCTTTCACTCTGCGCTCGTCTCTGACTCCTGTTCACCGCAAGTCTATTTAAATCTTTGACTTACAGTAATTGAGCCGTACAGCTGAGAAACATAATTTGTCTAAGCTGTAAATTAAGCAAAGGTTGTTGAAGTACAGATTATAATGAAATCAATATTTCTGTCTTATAACATCTGGGGTTCAAAAACACTGTCATTATCAGATGAGAATAAAGCTTGATCTGAATAATGACACCACTGTAGAGCTGCTTTACAGCTAAATTAAGCTTATTTCATTATTTGATGAACTCTGCACTATTATTGAACTAAACTGAATCAACACTGAACTGAACTGAGCTGAATAATGGCACTATTGTCTTCTATACAGCTTCTTTACAGCTGAAACTGAATTTGCTTCATAATTGGTAGATTTTTTAAATACACATTATTTCAAAGCAGGTTTACAGAAAGTGTATTTCTACATTACGAAGCAGAAGTGAATGTGTTCATTTCACCAAAGAACAGTTTGAGGAGATAGAACCATAAAGAGGATTTTAGAACATTAATATTGTTATATCCTTTTGTTTCCGTGAAGATGCTTGGAAAATAAACAAAACACTATAGAAATAACTGACTTGACGTCATGCGTGTTGACATTTCTTTGCAATTACTTGTGAAATTTACTTTACTGAAATTCATGTAAATACACACCATTTTGTTTATTTTCTGTGCATTCTCAGAAATAAAAGGTGCATTAAACAGATTCTTTATCCATTTAAAACAATTGGTGCAGGAGTTATTTTCACTCCAAAATTGCTAGTAAATTTAAAAAGGAATGGAAAGCAATGCATTAAATTAAGCAAAGACTAAACAAGACAATATTTTTTTCTAGTCTAGAATGTTCTTCTTGATTTAAGGATTTTTAGATATTTTGGCTGAAAACAAAACAAAAAATCTTTTTTTGCAGTGACGTAGTTTAATAATTTTGAGCTTGTCAGTCTGATCAAGGCACTTCAGGCTCAGATGTATATATATATAATATTCAGTATGGCGTCACTTCATGAGAGAAAGTACAGTTCCTCTATCCTCTAATACGCTATAAATACAGTATTTAGATGGACCACATCCTTTACTCCAACTAAAGCAAACCACAGAAACAGAAAGCTGATAGACACACATCTGAAGTGATGGGAAAAGCCATGCTTTCCTTCAGTTTTGTGGCTCTGGCAGGTGGAAAGAGAGGAACGGAGGGATACGGACGGCTCTTTCTCAATCCCGCTGACCTTGGCCTGTGTGGGGCTCTTACTGTCATCACCCCGTTTGAGTAAAATAAGCACACATAGAGAGGCGTGCACGAGCAGATGGCTTTAAGGATATATGGGTTTCAGCGCAAACAACCCAGCACTTTTCGAGCATCTTAAGCGGTCTTCCAGTTCACCCTAAATCTGTTTCGCTGCACATTCGCCGACTCTGACCACCCAGATGCACTTGGCATTTATTTTCACTGCTTTAACAATCTTCCTGCTTCCTCGTTCGCTGCCCGTTTCAGGCTTGAGCTGGAATGATGAGTCCAGGTCCACAACGTCTCCTCTGTGCTTTGTGCGCGAGGGTTCACGGGAAGAGCCCTAAAACGCTCCACCGTATAAAGGTCACGCGGCTCGAGTTACAGGTCAGCGTGGAAGAGAGACTCGCGCACACACTGTTAGTGTCACCATTACCATCTGACATCACTCCGAAAACACTCGTAAAACAGACACACACACACACACGAGATGCAGCCAATGTCCCTCGTCCACAATAATCACTTATTCTCCCACACATTCAACTGCCTTATTCACGGCGCTGCAGTTTAACATCTCCAATAAAGTGTAATTGAAGCCCATTACAGACTAATTGTAGGGTTTCACCGCTTCGGTGCGTTCAGAAGACTCTGGTTCATCGCTAACCTGCAGTTAAAGCTGTAAAAACTTTACGTGGACTAAACCTGATCTCCAATCTTTCAGCTTGGTGTGTTTCTCATCGACAGTATCTGTGTTAAATCACAGTTTGAGATATTTCTTACCTGTGTGAGATCATAGCTCAAAGTTTTTTTTTTACACCCAACATGGAGCGTTAATTAAACCTACTGCTGATAATATGGATGTGAATTTAATAATTAAATGGAAAATGCTCATTCTGTCTTCATTTACTCGGCCTCATGTCGCTCCAAACCTGCAGGAGTTTCTTGTTCTCTGTGGGACACAAAAGAAGATGTTGTGAAGATTGTACAATGTCCATAACTATCACAATATCAGGAGAAAACGTTATTTTTTAAATCACATTTAAAGTAGATTTTTTCAGTGTTTTTTTTGTGTGCAATGGGATATTTTGAGTTTATCTTGCAATATTAGAAGAAAACATAATTTGGAGAAACAATAGTTTTTTAATTTCCTTAAACTAGATTTCCTTCTTTAGAGGATGAAATGCTAACCTTTGAATAATCTGCTATTTATGTTTTAAGAAACCATGGACAACAGAACATTTTTAGTTGGTTTTAAATCATAGTTTGGCCTGAGATGCTTTCAACCGATGGCTAATGCTAATTAGACCATTAAATAGTTCACCCTTGAATTATTCATTCTGTCGTTTAACTTGACGTTTTGTCCCCCAAAAAAGAAGGAATTTCTTAAGAAAGAAAATTATAGATCTTCAAAAGGACATATAATGACAGAACAGTTTCTGAATTAACTATACCTTTAAGGTATTGTAATATTAGAAGGAGAAAAAAAACATCCTTCTGCTAACATTTCTGAACATCTTTTAATCTTGATGTTATGCTAACCTTTAAATAACGCCCTGTTTTTATAACATAGCCTAACGCTGCTAAATGGGTTCTTACCTGTGTTTAATCACACTTTGCGTCTGGACGCTTCTTACATGTGTTCGATGTTAGTTTGAGATGTTCTCTTCAGCTTTAACGGACACTCGACAAATTAGTCACGCCATCACTCAAAGCCCGCGCGCGGGAAACAGACTCAGCTCCCCGGCGACCCGCCGCTCATCTGTCAAACCTTCAGCCCTTTTCCTCGCATTATTTTCCACCATATATTATTCTTTCCTCGCGTCTTTTTCGAGTAGTCCGGGAGTTTGCACTGGAAGCGTCTTGCCGTTGTTTTCTTTACTAAAACACCTGTACAAACAGCGACCTCGCCAAGTGACAGCTCTGCAGTGAGATCTTATGTATTCATTAGCGACTGTGATGCCTGTCAGTAATCGTCACCATTACACAACAACAAACATGCAAATAAATTCAGAGGAATAGCCAAAAATAAGCAAAGGAAAAAAACGATTAGATGTATAGATTTAATATTAATTAATTATTTAATATTACAAAAGTGTGTAGATACATCTCCTTAATAGCCTGTTCACTAGGGTTGCCAGGTTTTCACTACAACAAAACAGCCCAATTGCTAATCAAAATTAACACACAAAAAAAACAGAGGTTCACACGTAATTGGGCTACTTCAACAGTGTTGTTTTTCACATCGGCTGGTTGAAGCGACCCCAATTACGTGATATTTAGCCTTTGGTATGCGAATTTTAAAAGGGGAACCCAGCCAAAAAAACATGTATTTTACTTTACCCCAGGAAGGAGATTTTAATTGGGGAACCCTCCCTGAAACGCAATTGAGCAAGTTTTGAGTGGCGATTGGGCGGGTTTTGAAAAACCTAGTAAACCAGTCCAAAACTTGCCCAATCCTGTTTTAGGGTTCTGTTAAAAATTGCATTCTAAGGGATAAATATGACCTTATTGAGGTCACTTCAACATGTGAACCTTAAAAAAACAAAAACAAACAAAAACCAGTGGCAACAGTGTTAGACTCGTCCAGGTCCACGGGAAAACTGCTATGATAACCTACTGTTTGAAGTTATAGTTTATAGTTTTTTTTCAGCTGATGAACGATAAAAATATTTGGTGCAAATTGCGTACTAAGTTGATACTACATTTGAATTTGAATTTTAGAGAATTATGTTCTATATAGTATGGATAT
This sequence comes from Carassius auratus, assembly GCF_003368295.1. NCBI lineage: Eukaryota > Metazoa > Chordata > Actinopteri > Cypriniformes > Cyprinidae > Carassius > Carassius auratus. The sequence continues at coordinate 65,920 of NW_020529090.1, forward strand.
GGGTAGTATGAATTAAATTCGGATTTATTATATCCACCATGTTGTTACTGTCATTAACCTACCAGCTTCAGTTGTGTGGCTTCACTGCCATTATAAATCTTCTCCCGTGGCCTCATGGGATATTAAAGTGTCCATCGAATGCACACTTCAGAATCCGGGTGGATAAAGTGGGCCATCCAGGTACCTTTCATTCTTTTCGGGTACTTTTGCATCCTGCTTTAAACAGCATGAGTTTTTAAAGCAACAGAAGACAAAACTGCAGTGCGTTCTTACAATAAATAAGAGTGTTATAGCTCTCGGGGTGAACGCTTATCATTCTTGATGTGAACGGGCTTCACACAAAACACTTTAACAATAACCTTTTTAAAAACCTTCTAAAAAACAGCGAACCATAACTATAACAAACCAGAAGAACAATATGGTTTAAAATTGTTATTTTTCAGCTGATTAACAAACTTTACAGAGTCCCAGCATATAAAGCAGCAGACGATAAACTACAGCACACTTAGAGTAAATTTTTATTGTGCATTGGTGTGGATGCTAATATAGTTACCGTTCTCGGTGTGGAACGCATGTTTTTCCAGTGCAGAAACATTACAAAGATGCACCTATGATAGTTACTATTAATACATTATTTTGCAGTGCAGTGAACATGTTTCTTCTCTCTTAGTGAAGGTCAAGAGGAACCAATTCCCATCTTAACAGACTGATCGTGTGAAACACATGACATGTGGACCACCATGAACACTGAAGTTTGGAGCGTGTGTTAGTTCTCCATCAGAAGAAGTGATGAGCGCTGGACTCGTTCTGAGCAGCTCGTGTGTAAGTGCTGTCAAGACGAGACTATTTCAAGCCACAATTACTCACTGGCATCACGTTTCAGTAAATTACAGGCAGACGTTTGAATGATATTAATATTGGACAATATTCCTGACCACATGTCTACATCCTCCTCCGCATTAATACATCTTCTGACCGTGGGATTTGGAAAAGACATATTTACTTTTCCAGAGAATGAAGATGGTGGAGAGGGAAGAGAAAAAAAAAACAGAAAATCCATGTCAACGTGTGTCGTGACATTTATTCCTAAACGACAGCGCTCTACAACACCTGGACAGGCCTGAGTTTACAAATACAGCCAATATTCAGAGGATCATACAATGAAACTTCTCTAAGTACAGGATCCCGTGGAAATGAAAACACTCACGCTCACACAAACCAACAAATCACTCAAACAGAGTTAACAGGCCGTCTGCAAACACTCTACACAAGACGTCTCTGTGTGACTCCTGCTTTTACTGCAGATCACGGCTCCAATTATGATGCTCATAAACGTCTAATATCAGTCATGAACATGGGGGGGGGGGTTGTGTCCATGCATTTGAGATATTCCCTCCAGATTTGCCAAATTAAATTTAAAAAGCATAAAAAATACTGTGTAAAACAAGTCATTACGATTGTGATGCTCAATGTGAGAGTTATTTATATTGAACTGCATCAGAATGGTTTCTATAAAGGTACTTCCTCTTATTACTCTCTCCTCACACACACACACACACACACACACACGCTCACTCTCACACTCATCTGCTCTAACCTCTGAGCGGAGGAGTCAGTTCTCCGTCGGTGCGAGTGAATCTCCCGCAGATGGTGAGATCTCGGCTCGTTCTCGGCTGAACGAACTCCAGAGGCATTTATACACAACAATCCTCTAATGAGGATGAGGATCCGCCTCGAGTCACACAAGCAAACACGGGGAAAAGCTCTGGTTCTTGCACACATTAAAGATTATTTTAGTGTCTCACAATGTCTAATTGCAAAGGAACATCAAAGAAAGAGGAGGGAGGTGTGAAGCAGGAATCCGTGGTCCGTTACAGGACACTGAGAGAGGACAGACGCCGAGCGAGACGGAGACGCTGTGTGATGATCACTGAATGACACACATGGAGCTGCGCGGAGGGTTGAGGGTTCGAGTCAGCGTCTTCCTGACTGTAGTTCATCGATGTCTTGCTTTAACCACGAGCTGCAGAAACACAACACACACAACACACACATGACTGACCCTGCCACACACACACAACAGACACACTATAAACTACTGGATTCAAAATCTACTTAATAACAAAGAATAATGAGTTTCTTGATGAAATTACACAGCAGACACAGAGACACACACACACACACACACACACACACACAGAGAGAGACTCACACACACACACACACACACACACACACACACACAGAGACTCAAACACACATACTGTTATTGGACAGAGCAGATCTTGCTTTGGTTGGTCTCTTGTCTGATTGGTCCCTCATCCTGAGGATAGTCCACCAACTCTGCTTTGACAATACGCTACACACACACACACACACACACCACGCACACACACACACACACACAAAATGGAAACAGAGAAACGGAGAGAAACAGAACAGAAAAATAAGCTTCCATGCATTAGATAAAAGACAGAAAGACAGTAAGGATGAATTACAGATGCGCTGGATAAGAGAGAACATGTGGAAGTGTGATATCTGAACAATGAACACACACATAGCATCCGACACATGAAATAATGGAAGTGTTAGTATGAATGTGTTAGAATACTACCACAGAAGTGGAATCGAGAGAAGTGTGTGCCCTGCAGAAGAGCAAACCCTGAGATCATCATCATCATCATCATCTCATCATCATCACCTGAGCCTGCTCCATCTCAGCCTTATTCAGCTTGATGCCCACAATCTCAGCCGCCAGCCTCTGGAAACGAACACCTGCACACACACACACACACACACCACACACACACACACACACACAAGTGTGGCAAAATTACAAGAAACTGTACAAAAGCAAAAGAGTCTAAACATAACACAAGTGCAGAAGTTTAGACGTCGCATAAAACACATTCCTGACCTAAA
>NW_020529091.1:0-47418 GCF_003368295.1 Carassius auratus
ATATGTGCAATCTTCCTGTTGCCAGCAGTTGGCGCTATCATTATAATGGAATATTGGCCTACAGATGTGTTCAGGCCAGGACTCTTATCAAACATTTCATGTTTGGGGAAGATTGAACATTTTATGCTTGAGTTACAACAACTTCTCTTGCTGTGGCAAGACATCAAATTTTGTCATGGCGCCATGGAAACGCCCTTTAACAAAAACTCAAGATCTCCAAAAGTTAACATTGCACAGGCCTTTAGATTAGACTGACCACAAAATATATGTTAATCTTAAAAAAATTATAGGAGTAGTTTGTCGCAGCGTAAAACATGTCACTTCCTGTTGCCAATAGGTGGCGCTATGACTATGACTGAAAGTGGGCATGTAGATCTGTTAAGGGCAGAAGTCTTATCTAACATGTGAAGTTTGGGGCAGACTGGACATTGTATGTCTGAGTTACAGCAACTTCCTTTTTCATGGCGAAACATCGAAATTTGTCAGGCCACCATGGACACGCCCTTTAACGAAATCTAAAGATCTTCGCAATTTAACATCGCAAAGGGCTTAAGATTACACTGACCAGGTTTGGTGTTGATCTGAATAAATCTCTAGGAGGAGTTCGTTAAAGTACAACCCCTGGAAAATGGCAAAAACAACGCCAATTTTGCAGAGAAAATTCTAAAAAACCGACTTCCTGTTGGGATTCGGATTTCGTACCAAGAGACTTTTTTGTAGGTATTGGTGTGTTACATGTGTATACCGATTTTTGTACATGTACGTGAAACATAGCTCGAGGCGCACTCTGTTGAAAGTGTATAGGTGGCGCTATCGAGCCATTTTGCCACACCTGATGGAATTTTGGCCTTCAGATGTGTTCAGGCCAGGACTCTTATCACACATGTGAAGTTTGGGGAAGATCGGACATTTTATGCCTGAGTTATAACATCTTTTATTCCCATGGCAAGACATCGAACTTCGTGACGGCGCCATGGACACACCTTTTAACGAAAACTCAAAATCTTCACAACTTAACATCGCACAGGCCTTTAGATTAGACTGACCACAAAAAATACATTGATGTCATAAAATTTCTAGGAGTAGTTCATCGCAGTGTAAAATATGTCACTTCCTGTTGCCAATAGGTGGCGCTATGACTATAACTGAATATGGGCATGTCAATCTGTTCAGGTCAGGAGACTCATCAAACATGTGAAGTTTGGGGCAGATTGGTCATTGTATGTCTGAGTTATAGCAACTTCCTGTTTCATGGCGAATCATCGAAATTCGCCAGGCCGCCACGGACACGCCCATTAACGAAAACTCAAAAGCTTCGCAATTTAACATCGCAAAGGCCTTCAGATTAGGCATACCAAATTTGGTGTTGATCTGAATGAATCTCTAGGAGGAGTTCGTTAAAATACAACGCATGGAAATGACAAAAATGACACAAAATTTGCTCATAATATTAGTAATAACCGACTTCCTGTTGGGTTTCGGATTTTGCTCCAAGAGACTTTTTTGTAGGTATTGGAGAGTTACATGTGTATACCGATTTTCATACATGTACATGAAACGTAGCTCGAGGCGCACACCGTTGAACGTGTATAGGTGGCGCTGTTGAGCCATTTTGCCACACCCACTTCTGAAACCCATATCAGACGTAAATTTTCGCCAGTTCTGAGGTGTGTGCAAAGTTTCATGACTTTTCGAGCATGTTTAGGCCCTCAAAAATGCGATTCATTTTGGAGAAGAATAATAATAATAATAATAATAATAATAATAATAATAATTAAAGCTGCAAGCAGCGATGAACGGGCCCTCGCACCCGGGCTCACCGCCATCGTGTGGCTTTAGTAAAAAGGTGAACGTTGAGAAATATGCATTTAAACTCATAAATATAAGTGCAATATATCAAAGTTTATTCCATATGTGTGCCAATCTTCCTGTTGCCAGCAGGTGGCGCTATCGTTATAATGGAATATTGGCCTTCAGATGTGTTCAAGCCAGGACCCTTATCACACATGTGAAGTTTGGGCAAGATCGGACATTTTATGCCTGAGTTATAACATCTTTTATTCCCATGGCGAGACATCGAACTTCGTCATGGCGACATGGACATGCCTTTTAACAAAAACTCAAGATCTTCACAACTAAACATCACACAGGTCTTTAGATTAGACTGACCACAAAAAAGACATTGATGTCATAAAATTTCTAGGAGTAGTTTGTCACAGTGTAAAATATGTCACTTCCAGTTGCCAATAGGTGGCGCTATGACTATAACTGAATATTGGCATGTAGATCTGTTCAGGTATAGAGTCTTATCAAAAATGTGAAGTTTGGGGCGGATTGGACATTGTATGTGTGAGTTATAGCACCATCATTTTTCATGGCGAATCATCGAAATTTGTCAGGCCGCCATGGACACGCCCTTTAACGAAACCTCAATTCCTTCGCAATTTAACATGGCAAAGGGCTTTAGATTACACTGACCAAGTTTGGTGTTGATCTGAATAAATCTCTAGGAGGAGTTCGTTAAAATACAACCCCTGAAAATGACAAAAACAACACCAATTTTGCAGGGAAAATTAAAAATAACCGACTTCCTGTTGGGATTCGGGTTTCGTACCAAGAGACTTTTTTGTAGCTATTGGTGTGTTACATATGTTTACCGATTTTCGTACATGTATATGACATGTAGCTCGAGGCGCACTCCATTGAAAATGTATAGGTGGCGCTATCGAGCCATTTTGCCACACCCAATGGAATATTAGCCTCCAGATGTGTTCAGGTCAGTACTCTTATCAAACATTTGAAGTTTGGGCAAGATCTGATATTTTATGACTGAGTTACAACAACTTCTACTCCCATGGCGAGACATCGAACTTTGACATGGCGCCATGGACACGCCCTTTAACGAAAACTCAAGATCTTCTCAATTTAACATCGTACAGGCCTTTAGATTAGACTGACGACAAAAAAGACATTGATGTCAAAAATTTCTAGGAGTAGTTTGTCGCAGCGTAAAATATGTCACTTCCTGTTGCCAATAGGTGGCGCTATGACTATAACTGAATATGGTCATGTCAAACTGTTCAGGACAGGAGTCTCATCAAACATGTGAAGTTTGGGGCAGATTGGTCATTGTATGTCTGAGTTATAGCAACTTCCTGTTTCATGGCGAATCATCGAAATTCGCCAGGCCGCCACACACAGGCCCTTCAACGAAAACTCAAAAGCTTCGCAATTTAACATCGCAAAGGCCTTTAGATTAGGCATACCAAATTTGGTGTTGATCTGAATTAATCTCTAGGAGGAGTTCGTTAAAATACAACGCATGGAAATGACAAAAATGACACAAAATTTGCTCATAATATTAGAAATAACCGACTTCCTGTTGGGTTTCGGATTTTGCTCCAAGAGACTTTTTTGTAGGTATTGGAGAGTTACATGTGTATACCGATTTTCATACATGTACATGAAACGTAGCTCGAGGCGCACACCGTTGAACGTGTATAGGTGGCGCTGTTGAGCCATTTTGCCACACCCACTTCTGAAACCCATATCAGACGTAAATTTTCGCCAGTTCTGAGGTGTGTGCAAAGTTTCATGACTTTTCGAGCATGTTTAGGCCCTCAAAAATGCGATTCATCTTAGAGAAGAAGAATAATAATAATAATAATAATAAACGGAGCAATTCCAAGAGGGTCCTCACACCATCGGTGCTCGGGCCCTAATAATAAACGGAGCAATTCCAAGAGGGTCCTCACACCATCGGTGCTCGGGCCCTAATAATTAAAGCTGCAAGCAGCGATGAACGGGCCCTCGCACCCGGGCTCACCGCCATCGTGTGGCTTTAGTAAAAAGGTGAACGTTGAGAAAAATGCATTTAATGTCCTAAATATAAGTGGAATATATCAAAGTATATCCCATATATGTGCCAATCTTACCGTTGCCAGCAGGTGGCGCTATCATTATAATGGAATATTGGCCTTCAGATGTGTTCAGGCCAGGACTCTTATCAAACATGTGAAGTTTGGGGAAGATTGAACATTTTATGCTTGAGTTACAACAACTTCTCTTGCTGTGGCAAGACATCAAATTTTGTCATGGCGCCATGGAAACGCCCTTTAACAAAAACTCAAGATCTCCAAAGTTAACATTGCACAGGCCTTTAGATTAGACTGACCACAAAATATATGTTAATCTCAAAATAATTATAGGAGTAGTTTGTTGCAGCGTAAAACATGTCACTTCCTGTTGCCAATAGGTGGCGCTATGACTATAACTGAATGTGGGCATGTAGATCTGTTAAGGGCAGAAGTTTTATCTAACATGTGAAGTTTGGGGCAGATTGGACATTGTATGTCTGAGTTACAGCAACTTCCTTTTTCATGGCGAAACATCGAAATTTGTCAGGCCGCCATGGACACGCCCTTTAACGAAATCTAAAGATCTTCGCAATTTAACATTGCAAAGGGCTTAAGATTACACTGACCAGGTTTGGTGTTGATCTGAATAAATCTCTAGGAGGAGTTCGTTAAAGTACAACCCCTGAAAATGGCAAAAACAACGCCAATTTTGCAGAGAAAATTCTAAATAACCGACTTCCTGTTGGGATTCGGATTTCGTACCAAGAGACTTTTTTGTAGGTATTGGTGTGTTACATGTGTATACCGATTTTTGTACATGTACGTGAAACATAGCTCGAGGCGCACTCTGTTGAAAGTGTATAGGTGGCGCTATCGAGCCATTTTGCCACACCTGATGGAATTTTGGCCTTCAGATGTGTTCAGGCCAGGACTCTTATCACACATGTGCAGTTTGGGGAAGATCGGACATTTTATGCCTGAGTTATAACATCTTTTATTCCCATGGCGAGACATCGAACTTCGTGACGGCGCCATGGACACGCCTTTTAACGAAAACTCAAGATCTTCACAACTTAACATCGCACAGGCCTTTAGATTAGACTGACCACAAAAAATACATTGATGTCATAAAATTTCTAGGAGTAGTTCATCGCAGTGTAAAATATGTCACTTCCTGTTGCCAGTAGGTGGCGCTATGACTATAACTGAATATGGGCATGTCAATCTGTTCAGGTCAGGAGACTCATCAAACATGTGAAGTTTGGGGCAGATTGGTCATTGTATGTCTGAGTTATAGCAACTTCCTGTTTCATGGCGAATCATCGAAATTCGCCAGGCCGCCACGGACACGCCCATTAACGAAAACTCAAAAGCTTCGCAATTTAACATCGCAAAGGCCTTCAGATTAGGCATACCAAATTTGGTGTTGATCTGAATGAATCTCTAGGAGGAGTTCGTTAAAATACAACGCATGGAAATGACAAAAATGACACAAAATTTGCTCATAATATTAGTAATAACCGACTTCCTGTTGGGTTTCGGATTTTGCTCCAAGAGACTTTTTTGTAGGTAGTGGAGAGTTACATGTGTATACCGATTTTCATACATGTACATGAAACGTAGCTCGAGGCGCACACCGTTGAACGTGTATAGGTGGCGCTGTTGAGCCATTTTGCCACACCCACTTCTGAAACCCATATCAGACGTAAATTTTCGCCAGTTCTGAGGTGTGTGCAAAGTTTCATGACTTTTCGAGCATGTTTAGGCCCTCAAAAATGCGATTCATTTTGGAGAAGAATAATAATAATAAATATAGCTGCAAGCAGCGATGTCGGGCTCAAGCCATCAGTGCAACGCCACCCTGGTGGCATCGGGAAAACTGTGCCCAGCGGGCATAAGCATTTACAGTAACCCTCTGACAATCAAGTTTTAAGGGATGTGGCAGTTAAAGGGTTAATTCGACCAATCTAGACTTTGAAATCACATACACAGAACAATATATATAACTTTAGTAACACTTTATTTTAAAATGTATAAAAAATGTATAAGGTGTGCATTGTAGCTGACACCTATATGAACACATTACAATTGTTTTGTGACTACAAGTCTTTCTTCTCAAATGCTATTGAGTGGTCGCGAACGCGGATGGGAGAATGGCGCATATTTGTTTTTTTGTTTTTTGAGCAACTGGTGCCCCCTCTGGGAGTTGGTGCTCTACGAAGACTGCATACTCTGCATATAGGGAGCGGCGGTACTATCTGGAAGATATATTCCTCAAACCATCGTACAAGTGAAGGTGATGCTAGTCCTTCAAGAATCGCTCAAAACCTTTTCAAGTGTACAGTTTCCTTTTATTGCATCTTGAAATAAATATTTCTGAATTCTGAATCAAACTGGGTTGTGTTTATTGATTTATTTTATAAGACAACTGAAACTTTAATCTCCTTTGTAATATATGTGCTTTTAAACCAAGAACAATGTAATTAGTGAACTATTTACTAATGCTTAGCTAATGAGTGCAGTTATTATAAAGTGTTACCAATGCATTTACTAATGTTAACAAATTAGACATTATTATACAGTGTTACCAAACCCTTTAATAATTTATTAGTGTTTTGTAATGATTTTAATGACCTATAAGCATTTGTGAAATAGTTTTGCTTGCATTGCAGCTTAATCTGTCAGTTGAAGAGTTTTACTGTTACATCCATGAGATTAATAAATGTCATGTCACGTCACAGGTTGTCATAGGTCAGTATCAAATGAGTTTGAAATTATAATTTGCAGCACAAATAAGGCTTCTTAGGATGTTTTTAAATCCCAAAAACTGTCAGAAAAGGATAAGGCCTAAGAGATTTCTTAACCTGTAATGAAAGGAAAAAAACACCACCATTAGCAACAACAAAAACAATAACAATTTAAAATATAGATTTTTTTTCCTGATTATTAAAGGAATGATTAGGTCTCTCTCTCTCTCTCTCTCTCTCTCTCTCTCTCTCTGCCAGACAGCCCCTCCCTACAATCCACACACACTGTCAGTCACCAAAGATTCACAGTCACCAACCCCCTCACACTCACACTCCCCCTCCCTCTCCCCCTCCCTTTCCTCACACAGACGGAGTGGCCAGAGTGAGATCATGTCAGTTGAGAAGTCTGACAGTTTTTTCTTTTCTTTTATCCATACAGTGTTGTAAAGTCATGAAACTATGCATATTTCCTCATAATGATTTGATCTCTGTATGAAAACATGCCTTGAAGTGTTTGGAAGCTGCAATTTAGACATACAATACAATTAATGTTTCCCCTTCTTACTGTCATTTCAAAAAATCACCACGTCAAAACCGTTCAAGCTAACCAAAATCCGTTCGCAATTTAAGTTCCTCGATGTTGTTTCTTCATGTAGTCAAAGTTTGGTGTGTATAGTGTACTTCCCATGTGAGGAGTACGCATTAATTCACAACTGTAAAATCTCAAAAATACACATTCAAATCAAAATAGCTGACTTCCTGTTGATCGTAGCTTATGACTGTGAATTAGAAAGTTGTCCGTCTTGATAAGAACAATTTAAGTACCGAGTTTGGTGTCTGTAGCTAAAACTAAATAAAATGCATTATTATTATTATTAGCTGTACACTTGCTAAACATTTTTAAATATAAACTTATGCAATTGTGTGTGTATATATATATATATATATATATATATATATATATATATATATATATATATATATAAATAAATTCAAGTGTACAGTTTTCTTTTATTGCATCTTGAAATAAATATTTATGAGTTCTGTGTTTGTTTATTTTATTTATTTTATTTTTTATTTTACATTTTTTTAGGGAGATTACAGCCTTTAATCTCCTCAAAATAAATGTGCATATAAACCATGAACAATTTAATTATAGCTGTATTTATAAAATGCTTACTAAAATATTAATTTTGGGAGAAGGCTATATAAAGCATGAACTGACTATTTACTAATGCTTAGCTAAGAATCGCAGCTATTATGAAGTGTTACCAATGCATTTACTAATGTTAACAATTGAGACATTATTTTAAAGTGTTACCAAATCCTTAAATAATTTAAAAGTGTTTTGTTATGATTTCATTAACCTATAAGCATTTGTGAAATAGTTCTGCTTGCATTAAAGCTTAGTCTTCATCTGTGAGCTGAACAGTTTTACTGTTACATCCTTGAGATTATGTAAATTCAAATAAATGTCATGTCACAGGGTGACAGAGGTCAGTATCAAATGAGTTTGAAATTATTATTTGCAGCACAAATAAGGTTTTTTAGGATTTTTTTTAATCCCTGAAAATGTCAGAAAAGGATAAGGCCTAAGATATTTCTTAAGATGTAATGATAACAGCACAATTAGCAACAACAACAAAAAAATAACTATTTAAAATACAGTTTTTTTTCTGGTGATTAAAGAGATGTTTAAGTCTCTCTCTCTCTCTCTCTCTCTCTCTCTCTGTCTGTCTGCCACTCAGCTCACACCCCTCCCCCACTCACACTCACACACACACACAGAGTCAGCACACAGAGTGACAGAGTGAGATCAGATGTCTGACAGTTTTTTAATTTTCTTTTAATCATACAGTGCTGTAAAGTCATGAAACTATGCATATTTCCTCAGAATCACTGGTTTTCTAAATTAAAAATGTTTTTTAAAGGTTTGGAAGCTGCAATTTAAAAATACAAGACGATTAATGTTTCACTTTTTACTGTCATTTCAAAAAATCACCACGACAAAACCGTTCAAGCTAACCAAAATCTGTTCGCAATTTAAGTTCCTCGATGTTTTTTCTTCATGTAGAAAACGTTTGGTGTGTATAGTGTACTTCCCCTGTGAGGAGTATTCATTAATTCACAACTGTAAAATCTCAAAAATACACATTCAAATCAAAATAGCCGACTTCCTGTTGATCGTAGCTGATGACTGTGAATTAGAAAGTTGTCCGTCTTGAAAAGAACAATTTATGTACCAAGTTTGGTGTCTGTAGCTAAAACTAACCCCCCCACTTTTGACAAAAGGTGGCGCTATAGAGTGCCTCCTTCACGCCCTTTTAAAAGCTTTTGCCATTGTCTAGCTATCACTAATACTGATATGTGTTTTGAGTTTCATGTAAATCTGAGCTTGTTGTCTGCCTCAAACTCACCATAACAGAACATTCAAGTTTGACACGTTGCCATGGCAACACTATATCAGATATCAATATCCCCACAACAGATTTACATCGGCCGTGTTTTGTCATTATTCTGATGAAGTTTTAAGTAAATCGAGTAAAAATAAGATGCTGAATTCAAAGCATTTGGAAAATGACACACTTCCTGCTGCCAGTTGGTGGCGCTATAACGTTGACTCTTAATAGCCACATATATACAATCGGTATCATACAACGAACAAACCCATGAAGTTTGATCAAATTCAGGAAATGTATGTGGATGTTATTAGACATTTCCTGTTTCTCATTTCTCGCCATAAGTTCCATGCCTCGCCACGGGCAAACCGTTCGAGATATCAAAAATCCCCTCGCAATTTTTCATCCTCAATGTCTTGAGATCATGTTCACCGAGTTTCGTGGCGAACGGGTTGAAAACCTCAGAGGAGTATTTCAAATTCCAGAGCATGCTTTTTTTAAACAGCCCTGAATAGCTGACTTCCTGTTGGGCGGAGCCTATGACATAAAGTGTGAAAGTTGTTCGGCTCAATGAGATCTATAAGTGTACCGAGTTTGATATAAATACATGCAAGTGTGTGTGAGCTATGGTTCAAGAATTCTGACTGTCTTCCAGGGGGCGCTGTAGAGCCCCTGTGCCACGTCCGGGTCCCAGCCTCTGCGGCGTCCTGATGGCCGCAGATTCCAATGTGTGTGCCAATTTTCAAGAGTTTTTGAGCATGTTAAGGCCCCCAAAACACCCCGGAAGGTTTAATAAAAAATAAAAATAATAATAATAACAAGAATAATCCTTAGAAGAACAATAGGGCTCTTCGCCCCTTCGGGCTTGAGCCCTAATTAAAGCTGCAAGCAGCGATGAACGGGCCCTCGCACCCGGGCTCACCGCCATCGTGTGGCTTTAGTAAAAAGGTGAACGTTGAGAAATATGCATTTAATGTCCTAAATATAAGTGGAATATATCAAAGTATATCCCATATATGTGCCAATCTTACCATTGCCAGCAGGTGGCGCTATCATTATAATGGAATATTGGCCTTCAGAAGTGTTCAGGCCAGGACTCTTATCAAACATGTGAAGTTTGGGGAAGATTGAACATTTTATGCTTGAGTTACAACAACTTCTCTTGCTGTGGCAAGACATCAAATTTTGTCATGGCGCCATGGAAACGCCCTTTAACAAAAACTCAAGATCTCCAAAAGTTAACATTGCACAGGCCTTTAGATTAGACTGACCACAATATATATGTTAATCTCAAAAAAATTATAGGAGTAGTTTGTCGCAGCGTAAAACATGTCACTTCCTGTTGCCAATAGGTGGCGCTATGACTATGACTGAAAGTGGGCATGTAGATCTGTTAAGGGCAGAAGTCTTATCTAACATGTGAAGTTTGGGGCAGACTGGACATTGTATGTCTGAGTTACAGCAACTTCCTTTTTCATGGCGAAACATCGAAATTTGTCAGGCCACCATGGACACGCCCTTTAACGAAATCTAAAGATCTTCGCAATTTAACATCGCAAAGGGCTTAAGATTACACTGACCAGGTTTGGTGTTGATCTGAATAAATCTCTAGGAGGAGTTCGTTAAAGTACAACCCCTGGAAATGGCAAAAACAACGCCAATTTTGCAGAGAAAATTCTAAAAAACCGACTTCCTGTTGGGATTCGGATTTCGTACCAAGAGACTTTTTTGTAGGTATTGGTGTGTTACATGTGTATACCGATTTTTGTACATGTACGTGAAACATAGCTCGAGGCGCACTCTGTTGAAAGTGTATAGGTGGCGCTATCGAGCCATTTTGCCACACCTGATAGAATTTTGGCCTTCAGATGTGTTCAGGCCAGGAGTCTTATCACACATGTGAAGTTTGGGGAAGATCGGACATTTTATGCCTGAGTTATAACATCTTTTATTCCCATGGCAAGACATCGAACTTCGTGACGGCGCCATGGACACACCTTTTAACGAAAACTCAAAATCTTCACAACTTAACATCGCACAGGCCTTTAGATTAGACTGACCACAAAAAATACATTGATGTCATAAAATTTCTAGGAGTAGTTCATCGCAGTGTAAAATATGTCACTTCCTGTTGCCAATAGGTGGCGCTATGACTATAACTGAATATGGGCATGTCAATCTGTTCAGGTCAGGAGACTCATCAAACATGTGAAGTTTGGGGCAGATTGGTCATTGTATGTCTGAGTTATAGCAACTTCCTGTTTCATGGCGAATCATCGAAATTCGCCAGGCCGCCACGGACACGCCCATTAACGAAAACTCAAAAGCTTCGCAATTTAACATCGCAAAGGCCTTCAGATTAGGCATACCAAATTTGGTGTTGATCTGAATGAATCTCTAGGAGGAGTTCATTAAAATACAACGCATGGAAATGACAAAAATGACACAAAATTTGCTCATAATATTAGTAATAACCTACTTCGTGTTGGGTTTCGGATTTTGCTCCAAGAGACTTTTTTGTAGGTATTGGAGAGTTACATGTGTATACCGATTTTCATACATGTACATGAAACGTAGCTCGAGGCGCACACCGTTGAACGTGTATAGGTGGCGCTGTTGAGCCATTTTGCCACACCCACTTCTGAAACCCATATCAGACGTAAATTTTCGCCAGTTCTGAGGTGTGTGCAAAGTTTCATGACTTTTCGAGCATGTTTAGGCCCTCAAAAATGCGATTCATTTTGGAGAAGAATAATAATAATAATAATAATAATAATAATAATAATAATTAAAGCTGCAAGCAGCGATGAACGGGCCCTCGCACCCGGGCTCACCGCCATCGTGTGGCTTTAGTAAAAAGGTGAACGTTGAGAAATATGCATTTAAACTCATAAATATAAGTGCAATATATCAAAGTTTATTCCATATGTGTGCCAATCTTCCTGTTGCCAGCAGGTGGCGCTATCGTTATAATGGAATATTGGCCTTCAGATGTGTTCAAGCCAGGACCCTTATCACACATGTGAAGTTTGGGCAAGATCGGACATTTTATGCCTGAGTAATAACATCTTTTATTCCCATGGCGAGACATCGAACTTCGTCATGGCGACATGGACATGCCTTTTAACAAAAACTCAAGATCTTCACAACTGAACATCACACAGGTCTTTAGATTAGACTGACCACAAAAAAGACATTGATGTCATAAAATTTCTAGGAGTAGTTTGTCACAGTGTAAAATATGTCACTTCCAGTTGCCAATAGGTGGCGCTATGACTATAACTGAATATTGGCATGTAGATCTGTTCAGGTATAGAGTCTTATCAAAAATGTGAAGTTTGGGGCGGATTGGACATTGTATGTGTGAGTTATAGCACCATCATTTTTCATGGCGAATCATCGAAATTTGTCAGGCCGCCATGGACACGCCCTTTAACGAAACCTCAATTCCTTCGCAATTTAACATGGCAAAGGGCTTTAGATTACACTGACCAAGTTTGGTGTTGATCTGAATAAATCTCTAGGAGGAGTTCGTTAAAATACAACCCCTGAAAATGACAAAAACAACACCAATTTTGCAGGGAAAATTAAAAATAACCGACTTCCTGTTGGGATTCGGGTTTCGTACCAAGAGACTTTTTTGTAGCTATTGGTGTGTTACATATGTTTACCGATTTTCGTACATGTATATGACATGTAGCTCGAGGCGCACTCCATTCAAAATTTATAGGTGGCGCTATCGAGCCATTTTGCCACACCCAATGGAATATTAGCCTCCAGATGTGTTCAGGTCAGTACTCTTATCAAACATTTGAAGTTTGGGCAAGATCTGATATTTTATGACTGAGTTACAACAACTTCTACTCCCATGGCGAGACATCGAACTTTGACATGGCGCCATGGACACGCCCTTTAACGAAAACTCAAGATCTTCTCAATTTAACATCGTACAGGCCTTTAGATTAGACTGACGACAAAAAAGACATTGATGTCAAAAATTTCTAGGAGTAGTTTGTCGCAGCGTAAAATATGTCACTTCCTGTTGCCAATAGGTGGCGCTATGACTATAACTGAATATGGTCATGTCAAACTGTTCAGGACAGGAGTCTCATCAAACATGTGAAGTTTGGGGCAGATTGGTCATTGTATGTCTGAGTTATAGCAACTTCCTGTTTCATGGCGAATCATCGAAATTCGCCAGGCCGCCACACACAGGCCCTTCAACGAAAACTCAAAAGCTTCGCAATTTAACATCGCAAAGGCCTTTAGATTAGGCATACCAAATTTGGTGTTGATCTGAATTAATCTCTAGGAGGAGTTCGTTAAAATACAACGCATGGAAATGACAAAAATGACACAAAATTTGCTCATAATATTAGTAATAACCGACTTCCTGTTGGGTTTTGGATTTTGCTCCAAGAGACTTTTTTGTAGGTTTTGGAGAGTTACATGTGTATACCGATTTTCATACATGTACATGAAACGTAGCTCGAGGCGCACACCGTTGAACGTGTATAGGTGGCGCTGTAGAGCCATTTTGCCACACCCACTTCTGAAACCCATATCAGACGTAAATTTTCGCCAGTTCTGAGGTGTGTGCAAAGTTTCATGACTTTTCGAGCATGTTTAGGCCCTCAAAAATGCGATTCATTTTGGAGAAGAAGAATAATAATAATAAATATAGCTGCAAGCAGCGATGTCGGGCTCAAGCCATCAGTGCAACGCCACCCCGGTGGCATCGGGAAAACTGTGCCCAGCGGGCATAAGCATTTACAGTAACCCTCTGACAATCAAGTTTTAAGGAATGCGGCAGTTAAAGGGTTAATCCGACCAATCTAGACTTTGAAACCACATACACAGAACAATTTATATAACTTTAGTAACACATTATTTTTATATTTAAAAAAATGTATAAGGTGTGCATTATAGCTGACACCTATATGAACACATTACAATTGTTTTGTGACTGCAAGTCTTTCTTCTCAAATGCTATTGAGCTTCAAATTTGCATTTGAGCCCATGTGAAAAAGTAGCAAATTTACATATGACTTACAGTTTGTTGTAATAAATATCAAACATTCAAATTAATTGTGCATTATAGCTGTCACCTAGATGAACAATTACAGTTGTTTTTGTAAGTAATTCTCTTCAAATGCTACTGACGTTAGAAAAGTGTATAACAATATCACATGTAACTTTAGAGACCGTCCCTAAATTTGAGACTCTTGAATGTCCACTGTCAAGACAGCTTTATGCCTTTTTTTTTTTTTTTTTTTTTTTTTTTTTTAGTTTTCTTTTCTCTGTGTCGGATTGCTGATGTCCTATACCCAGGCATAGATGTCCATCCATCAATTACGAACATTCAGCCGCAAACATGAGGTGTGAGCGGTCGCGAGCGCGGATGGGAGAATGGCGCATGTTTTTTTTTTTTTTTTTTTTTTAAAGCAACTGGGATGGTGCCCCCTCTGGGAGTTGGTGCCCTACGAAGACTGCATACTCTGCATATAGGGAGTGGTGGTACTATCTGGAAGATACATTCCTCAAACCATCGTACAAGAGGAGGTGATGCTAATCCTTCAAGAATCGCTCAAAAGCTATTTAAGTGTACAGTTTCATTTTATTGCATCTTGAAATAAATATTTCTGAATTCTGAATCAAACTGGGTTGGGTTTATTTATTTATTTTATGAGACAACTGAGACTTTATTCTCCTTTGTAATATATGTGCTTTTAATTAAACCAAGAACAATTTATTTATAGATGTATTACTGCTTAATAATGACTATTATTAAGGGAAAAGGATTTATAATCATGAACTATTTACTAATGCTTAGCTAATGAGTGCAGTTATTATAAAGTGTTACCAATGCATTTACTAATGTTAACAAATTAGACATTATTTTACAGTGTTACCAAATCCTTAAATAATTTATTAGTGTTTTGTAATGATTTTAATTACCTATAAGCATTTGTGAAATAGTTTTGCTTGCATTGCAGCTTTATCTGTCAGTTGAAGAGTTTTACTGTTACATCCATGAGATTAATAAATGTCATGTCACAGAATGTCATAGGTCAGTATCAAATGAGTTTGAAATTATTATTTGAAGCACAAATAAGGATTATTAGGATGTTTTTAAATCCCTAAAACTGTCAGAAAAGGATAAGGCCTAAGAGATTTCTTAACCTGTAATGAAAGGAAAAAAACGCCACCATTAGCAACAACAAAAACAATAACAATTTAAAATACGGATTTTTTTCCTGATTATTAAAGGGATGATTAGGTCTCTCTCTCTCTCTCTCTCTCTCTGCCAGACAGCCCCTCCCTACAATCCACACACACTGTCAATCACCAAAAATTCACAGTCACCAACCCCCTCACACTCCCCCTCCCTCTCCCCCTCCCTCTCCCCCTCCCTTTCCTCACACAGACAGAGTGGCCAGAGTGAGATCATGTCAGTTGAGAAGTCTGATAGTTTTCACATTTTCTTTTATCAATACAGTGTTGTAAAGTCGTGAAACTATGCATATTTCCTCAGAATGATTTGATCTCTGTATGAACAAATGCTTTGAAGTGTTTGGAAGCTGCAATTTAAACATACAAGACAATTAATGTTTCCCTTTTTACTGTCATTTCAAAAAATCACCACGACAAAACAGTTCAAGCTAACCAAAATCTGTTCGCAATTTAAGTTCCTCAATGTTTTTTCTTCATGTAGACAAAGTTTGGTGTGTATAGTGTACTTCCCCTGTGAGGAGTATTCATTAATTCACAAAATAATCTTCCCAAAAATCCATATTCAAATCAAAATAGCGGACTTCCTGTTGGTTGTAGCTTATGACTGTGAATTAGAAAGTTGTCCGTCTTGATAAGAACAATTTATGTACCAAGTTTGGTGTCTGTAGCTAAAACTAAATAAAATGCATTATTATTATTACTATTATTAGCTGTACACTTGATAAAAAATGTTCAATATAAACTTATGCAATTGTGTGTGTGTGTATGTATATACATATATATATATATATATATATATATATATATATATATATATATATATATATATAAATAAATTCAAGTGTACAGTTTTCTTTTATTGCATCTTGAAATAAATATTTATGAGTTCTGTGTTTGTTTATTTTATTTATTTTATTTTTTATTTTACATTTTTTTAGGAAGATTACAGCCTTTAATCTCCTCAAAATAAATGTGCATATAAACCATGAACAATTTAATTATAGCTGTATTTATAAAATGCTTACTAAAATATTAATTTTGGGAGAAGGCTATATAAAGCATGAACTGACTATTTACTAATGCTTAGCTAAGAATTGCAGCTATTATGAAGTGTTACCAATGCATTTACTAATGTTAACAATTGAGACATTATTTTAAAATGTTACCAAATCCTTAAATAATTTAAAAGTGTTTTGTTATGATTTCATTAACCTATAAGCATTTGTGAAATAGTTCTGCTTGCATTACAGCTTAGTCTTCATCTGTGAGCTGAACAGTTTTACTGTTACATCCTTGAGATTATGTAAATTCAAATAAATGTCATGTCACAGGGTGTCAGAGGTCAGTATCAAATGAGTTTGAAATTATTATTTGCAGCACAAATAAGGTTTTTTAGGATTTTTTTTTAATCCCTGAAACTGTCTGAAAAGGATAAGGCCTAAGATATTTCTTAAGCTGTAATGAAAACAGCACAATTAGCAACAACAACAAAAAAATAACAATTTAAAAAACAGTTTTTTTTTTCTGGTGATTAAAGAGATGTTTAAGTCTCTCTCTCTCTCTCTCTCTCTCTCTCTGTCTGTCTGCCACTCAGCTCACACCCCTCCCCCACTCACACTCACACACACACACAGTCAGCACTCATACATTCCTCAAACAGAGTGACAGAGTGAGATCAGATGTCTGACAGTTTTTTAATTTTCTTTTAATCATACAGTGCTGTAAAGTCATGAAACTATGCATATATCCTCAGAATCACTGGTTTTCTAAATGAAAAATGTTTTTTAAAGGTTTGGAAGCTGCAATTTAAAAATAGAAGACGATTAATGTTTCACTTTTTACTGTCATTTCAAAAAATCACCACGACAAAACCGTTCAAGCTAACCAAAATCTGTTCGCAATTTAAGTTCCTCGATGTTTTTTCTTCATGTAGACAAAGTTTTGTGTGTATAGTGTACTTCCCCTGTGAGGAGTATTCATTAATTTTACAACTGTAAAATCTCAAAAATACACATTCAAATCAAAATAGCCGACTTCCTGTTGATCGTAGCTTATAACTGTGAATTAGAAAGTTGTCCGTCTTGATAAGAACAATTTATGTACCAAGTTTGGTGTCTGTAGCTAAAACTAACCCCCCCACTTTTGACAAAAGGTGGCGCTATAGAGTGCCTCTTCCACGCCCTTTTCAAAGCTTTTGCCATGGTTTAGCTATCTTTAATACTGATATCTGTTTCGAGTTTCATGTAAATCTGAGCTTGTTGTCTGCCTAAAAATCACCAGAACAGAACATTCAAGTTTGACACGTTGCCATGGCAACACTATATTAGATATCAATATCCCCACGACAGATTGTCTTCGGCCGTGTTTTGTCATTATTCTGATGAAGTTTGAAGCAAATCAAGTAAAAATAAGATGCTGAATTCAAAGCGTTTTGAAAATGATTCACTTCCTGCTGCCAGTTGGTGGCGCTATAACTTTGACTCCTAATAGTCACATATATACGATCGGTATCATACAACGAATAAACAAATTAAGTTTGATCAAATTCAGGAAATGTATGTGGATGTTATTAGACATTTCCTGTTTCTCATTTCTCGCCATAATTTCAACGCCTCGCCACGGGCAAACCGTTCAAGATATCAAAAATCTCTTCGCAATTTAGCATCCCCAATGTCTTGAGATCGTGTTCACCGAGTTTTGTGGTGAACGGGTGGAGTTCCTCAGAGGAGTATATCAAATTCCAGAGCATGTGTTTTTCATAAAACCCTAAATAGCCAACTTCCTGTTGGGCGGAGCTTATGACATGCAGTGTGAAAGTTGTTTGGTTTGATGAGTTATATATATGTACCAAGTTTCATATGTATACGTGCAAGTATGCATGATATATGGCCCTCAGTACTACAGGGGGCGCTGTAGAGCCCCTGTGCCACGCCCGTGTATCAGACTCTGCCCGGCCCTAATGGCCGCAGGTTCCAAGGTGTGTGCCAATTTTCAAGAGTTTTTGAGTATGTTAAGGACCCCAAAAGCCCCCGAAACCTTGGAAAAAAATTAGAAGAATAAAGAAAAAAAAAAAAATATATAGCTGCAAGCAGCAATGTCGGGCTCAAGCCATCAGTGCAACGCCACCCCGGTGGCATCGGGAAAACTGTGCCCAGCGGTTATAAGCATTTACAGTAACCCTCTGACAATCAAGTTTTAAGGGATGCGGCAGTTAAAGGGTTAATCCGACCAATCTAGACTTTGAAATCACATACACAGAACAATATATATATAACTTTAGTAATACTTTATTTTTATATTTATAAAAAATTTATAAGGTGTGCATTGTAGCTGACACCTATATGAACACATTACAATTGTTTTGTGACTGCAAGTCTTTCTTCTCAAATGCTATTGAGCTTCAAATTTGCATTTGAGCCCATGTGAAAAAGTAGCATAATTTACATATGACTTACAGTTTGTTGTAATAAATATCAAACATTCAAATTAATTGTGCATTATAGCTGTCACCTAGATGAACAATTACAGTTGTTTTTATGACTGTAAGTCATTCTCTTCAAATGCTACTGACGTTAGAGAAGTGTATAACAATATCACATGTAACTTTAGAGACCGGCCCTAAATTTGAGACTCTCGAATGTCCAATGTCAAGACAACTTTATGCCTGTTTTTTTTATCTTTAGTTTTCTTTTCTCTGTGCCAGATTGCTGATGTGCTATACCCAGGCATAGATGTCTATCCATCAATTACGAACATTCAGCCGCAAACATGAGGTGTGAGCGGTCGCGAGCACATATTGGAGAATGGCGCATGTTTTTTTTGTTTTTTTTGAGCAACTGGGATGGTGCCCCCTCTGGGAGTTGGTGCCCTACGAAGACTGCATACTCTGCATATAGGGAGCGGCAGTACTATCTGGAAGATATATTCCTCAAACCATCGTACAAGAGAAGGTGATGCTAATCCTTCAAGAATCGCTCAAAAGCTATTCAAGTGTACAGTTTCCTTTTATTGCATCTTGAAATAAATATTTCTGAATTCTGAATCAAGCTGGGTTGTGTTTATTCATTTATTTTATAAGACAACTGAGACTTTAATCTATTTTGTAATATATGTGCTTTTAAACCAAGAACAATTTATTTATAGATGTATTACTGCTTAATAATGACTATTATTAAGGGAAAAGGCTTTATAATCATGAACTATTTACTAATGCTTAGCTAATGAGTGCAGTTATTATAAAGTGTTACCAATGCATTTACTAATGTTAACAAATTAGACATTATTTTACAGTGTTACCAAATCCTTAAATAATTTATTAGTGTTTTGTAATGATTTTAATGACCTATAAGCATTTGTGAAATAGTTTTGCTTGCATTGCAGCTTTATCTGTCAGTTGAAGAGTTTTACTGTTACATCCATGAGATTAATAAATGTCATGTCACGTCACAGGTTGTCATAGGTCAGTATCAAATGAGTTTGAAATTATTATTTGCAGCACAAATAAGGATTCTTAGGATGTTTTTAAATCCCTAAAACTGTCAGAAAAGGATAAGGCCTAAGAGATTTCTTAACCTGTAATGAAAGGAAAAAACACCACCATTAGCAACAACAAAAACAATAACAATTTAAAATACAGATTTTTTTCCTGATTATTAAAGGGATGATTAGGTCTCTCTCTCTCTCTCTCTCTCTCTCTCTCTCTCTGCCAGACAGCCCCTCCCTACAATCCACACACACTGTCAGTCACCAAACATTCACAGTCACCAACCCCCTCACACTCCCCCTCCCTCTCCCCCTCCCTTTCCTCACACAGACAGAGTGGCCAGAGTGAGATCAAGTCAGTTGAGAAGTCTGACAGTTTTTTAATTTTCTGTTATCCATACAGTGTTGTAAAGTCGTGAAACTATGCATATTTCCTCAGAATGATTTGATCTTTGTATGAAAAAATGCTTTGAAGTGTTTGGAAGCTGCAATTTAAACATACAAGACAATTAATGTTTCCCTTTTTACTGTCATTTCAAAAAATCACCACGACAAAACCGTTCAAGCTAACCAAAATCCGTTCGCAATTTAAGTTCCTCAATGTTTTTTCTTCATGTTGACAAAGTTTGGTGTGTATAGTGTACTTCCCCTGTGAGGAGTATGCATTAATTCACAACTGTAAAATCTCAAAAATACACATTCAAATCAAAATAGCCGACTTCCTGTTGGTCGTAGCTGATGACTGTGAATTAGAAAGTTGTCCGTCTTGAAAAGAACAATTTATGTACCAAGTTTGGTGTCTGTAGCTAAAACTAACCCCCCCACTTTTGACAAAAGGTGGCGCTATAGAGTGCTTCCTTCACGCCCTTTTAAAAGCTTTTGCCATTGTCTAGCTATCACTAATACTGATATGTGTTTTGAGTTTCATGTAAATCTGAGCTAGTTATCTGCCTAAAAATCACCAGAACAGAACATTCAAGTTTGACACGTTGCCATAGCAACACTATATTAGATATAAATATCCCCACAACAGATTTTCTTCGGCCGTGTTTTGTCATTATTCTGATGAAGTTTGAAGCAAATCAAGTAAAAATAAGATGCTGAATTCAAAGCGTTTTGAAAATGATTCACTTCCTGCTGCCAGTTGGTGGCGCTATAACTTTGACTCCTAATAGTCACATATATATGATCGGTATCATACAATGAACAAACCAATTAAGTTTGATCAAATTCAGGAAATGTATGTGGATGTTATTAGACATTTCCTGTTTCTCATTTCTCGCCATAATGTCAACGCCTCGCCACGGGCAAACCGTTCGAGATATCAAAAATCTCTTCGCAATTTAGCATCCCCAATGTCTTGAGATCGTGTTCACCGAGTTTGGTGGTGAACGGGTGGAGTTCCTCAGAGGAGTATATCAAATTCCAGAGCATGTGTTTTTCATAAAACCCTAAATAGCCAACTTCCTGTTGGGCGGAGCTTATGACATGCAGTGTGAAAGTTGTTTGGTTTGATGAGTTATATATATGTACCAAGTTTCATATGTATACGTGCAAGTATGCATGATATATGGCCCTCAGTACTACAGGGGGCGCTGTAGAGCCTCTGTGCCACGCCCGTGTATCAGACTCTGCCCGGCCCTAATGGCCGCAGGTTCCAAGGTGTGTGGCAATTTTCAAGAGTTTTTGAGCATGTTAAGGGCCCCAAAAGCCCCCGAAACCTTGAAGAAAAATAATAATAATAATAATAATAACAAATAATCCTAAGGAAAACAATAGGGCTCTCGCCCTCCAGGCTTGAGCCCTAATAATAATAATCCTAAGGAAAACAATAGGGCTCTCGCCCTCCAGGCTTGAGCCCTAATAATAATAATAATAATAATAATAATAATAATAATAATAATAATAATAATAATAATAATAATAATAATAATAATAAACGGAGCAATTCCAAGAGGGTCCTCACACCATCGGTGCTCGGGCCCTAATAATAATAATAATAATAATAATAATAATAATAAACGGAGCAATTCCAAGAGGGTCCTCACACCATCGGTGCTCGGGCCCTAATAAATATAGCTGCAAGCAGCGATGGCGGGCTCAAGCCGTCAGTGCAACACCACCCCGGTGGCATCGGGAAAACTGTGCCCAGCGGGCATAAGCATTTACAGTGACCCTCTGGCAATCAAATTTTAAGGGATATGGCAGTTAAAGGGTTAATCCGACCCGTCTAGACTTTGAAATCACATACACAGAACAATATATATAACTTTAGTAACACTTTATTTTAATATATATAAAAAATGTATAAGTTGTGCATCGTAGCTGACACCTAAATGAACACATTACAATTGGTTTATGACTGCAAGTCTTTCTCCTCAAATGCTATTGAGCTTCAAATTTGCTTTTGAGCCCATGTGAAAAAGTAGCATAATTTACATATGACTTACAGTTTGTTTTAATAAATATCAAACATTCAATTTAATGGTGCATTATAGCTGTCACCTAGATGAACAATTACAGTTGTTTTTATGACTGTAAGTCATTCTCTTCAAATGCTACTGACGTTAGAAAGGTGTATAACAATATTACATGTAACTTTAGAGACGGTCCCTAAATTTGAGACTCTCGAATGTCCAATGTCAAGCCAACTTTATGCCTGTTTTTGTTTTGTTTTTTACTTTATTTTTCTTTTCTCTGTGCCGGATTGCTGATGTCTTTTACCCGGGCATAGATGTCCATCCATCAATTACGAACATTCATCCGCAAATGTCCGAGCGGTCGTGAACGTGGATGGGAGAATGGCGCATGTTTTATTTTTTTTGAGCTACTGGGATGGTGCCCCCTCTGGGAGTTGGTGCCCTACGAAGACTGTGTATTCTGCATATAGGGAGCGGCGGTACTATCTGGAAAATATATTCCTCAAACCGTCGTACAAGAGGAGGTGATGCTAGTACTTCAAGCATCTCTCAAAACCTATCTGTTCATAAAGCCTATATATAAAGTCTTAATATAGTATTCCACAATATGTTGTGCTATTCTAATATTATTGTGGTTTTTTACTGACATTGTTATTTGCTGTTATTTTTTGTTTTAATATTGTTACTGTTGTTACTTGTTGTACGGTGACCTTGAGTGGTTTGAAAGGCGCCTTAAATAAAATGCATTATTATTATTTTTATTATTATTATTATTAGGGCTCAAGCCTGGAGGGCGAGAGCCCTATTGTTTTCCTTAGGATTATTTTTATTATTATTATTTTTATTTTTTTTTTCTAACGTTACGGGGGCTTTTGGGGTCCTTAACATGCTCGAAAACTCTTGAAAATTGGCACACAGATTGGAACCTGCGGCCATTAGGGTCGGGCAGAGACTGATACACGGGCGTGGCACAGGGGCTCTACAGCGCCCCCTGGAATACTGAGGGCCATATATCATACATACTTGCACGTAGACACATGAAACTCGGTACACATATAGATCTCATTAAACCAAACAACTTTCGTACTGCATGTCATAGGCTCCGCCCAACAGGAAGTTGGCTATTTAGGGTTTATTATTCATATTTTTGGTCAAAGTTGTGGGGGCTTTTGGGGTCCCTAACATACTCAAAAACTCTTGAAAATTTGCACACACTTTGGAATCTGTGCCCTTTAGGAGCCTGCAGAGGCTGGGACCCGGGCGTGGCACAGGGGCTCTACGGCGCCCCCTGGAACACAGTCATAAATGTTGATGCATAGCTCACACATACTTGCACATATTCATATGAAACTCAGTACACATATAGATCTCATTATGCCGAACAATTTTCGTATTGCATGTCATTGGGCTCCGCCCAACAGGAAGTCAGCTATTTAGAGTTATGTAAAAAGCGCATGCTCTGGAATTTGATATACTTGTCATAGGTTTTTTACTCGTTTACCACCAAACTCGGTCAACATGATCTCAAGACATTGGGGATGAAAAATTGCCAGGGGATTTTTGATATCTCGAACGGTTTGCTCGTGGCGAGACGTTGAAATTATGGCGAGAATTGAGAAACAGGAAGTGTCTAATACCATCCACATACATTTCCTGATTTCAATCAAACTTCATCAGATTATTCATTGTATGATGTCGATCACATATATGTGACTATTAGGAGTCAAAGTTATAGCGCCACCAACTGGCAGCAGGAAGTGTGTCATTTTCAAAATGCTTTGAATTCAGCATCTTATTTTTACTCGATTTGCTTCAAACTTCATCAGAATAATGTTAAAACACAGCCGATATGAATCTGCTGGGGGAAATTGGATATCTAAAAATATTGTTGCCGTGGCAACATGTCAAACTGGAATACTTCTCAGGTGATTTTGAGGCAAATAACATGCTTAGAATTTCATCAAACTCAGAACACATATCAGTATTAGTGACAGCTAGACACTGGCAAAAGTTCATAAGAGGGCGTGGAAGAGGCACTCTATAGCGCCACCTTTTGTCAAAAGTGGGAGGGTTAGTTTTAGCTACAGACACCAAACTCAGTACAAAAATTTTTCTTATCAAGACGGACAACTTTCTAATTCACAGTCATCAGCTACGACCAACAGGAAGTCGGCTATTTTGATTTGAATGTGGATTGTTTTTTACATTTAGCTGTGAATTAATGCATACTGCTCAGAGGAGAGTAACACTATACACACCAAACTTGGTGTACATGTTGAAAAAACATTGAGGAACTTAAATTGTGAATGGGTTTTGGATAGCTTGGATGGTTTTGTCGTGGTGATTTTTTTAAATGACAATAAAGATTGAATTATTAATTTTCCTGCATTTTAAAATTCCAAACACTTCAAAACCTTTTTTCATACAGAAAAAAAAATTTATTCTGAGTAAATATGCATAGTTTCATGACTTTACAACACTGTATGGATAACAGAAAATTAAAAAACTGTCAGACATCTCATATCACTCTGTCCCTCTGTTTGAGTGTGTGTGCTTAGACTTCCATTGTCTGAGAGAAATAGCGCCCCTACAGGTGCAGTTACCGGATTAAAAAAGGGAGGAGACTGTCTTTTGGTTTCACTTTTAAATCGGTTAAAATACAAATAAATACTTGGATTTAATTCACACTGACAAGCTAAACCAACATATATGATTATTATCAGGTCAGGGCTCATCAATAATGGATGTGTGGTCAGTGATACGTGAGAAACACGAGAGATGAATCACCGCTCTGAGCAGGAGCGTGTGGAATGATGAGCTCAGAAAAAACGAGTTTATTCTTGTTTTATAGCTATTAAAAATAAAGTATTGCAGCGATATCACACAATTCACCAATTAGAGCACACCAAGAGCTAAATTAAGATGTTTTTGAACTGTTTGTGTGAAAATGAAATATTCACGGCTGCCTATCTGAAATCACTGCCTCCGATCAGCGCGCACAGTGTCACAAGTTCAAAACTAACGAATTTATTCTTCTTTAAGAGCTTTTTAAAATAAATTATTGCCATAAATGCACACAATACATCCATTATAACACAACACGAGCTAAATGCAGGTGTTTGTGACCCGTTTAAGTGTGCAAGACTATTTGAAAGCGCGACTGGCAGATTAACATATATCTCTCGAGCTGCAGGATTCTGCCTTTCGTCGTAAGAACGAACACATCACGGACAAGATTATTTCAAAATACATAATAGCTTGGCGAATATAAACGAAAACAGCCACGTGAACATAAACTGTTGAGTATTAAATCTGAAGTGGATCTACTGGATTTTAATATTAAGTGACCGCATATACCAGCTGCTTCTGTCTTCAATTTTAATCTATATAAAAAATTAAACTCATTCATCTTGGCTGCTTTTTTAATGTGTGTACGTATTTATTTATTATTTTGCTCTAACAAGACTTAATCTATATTTAATTAAATCAATTACATTTGATTTTACATTTGATTTTTCCATTTCTGCATCTAAACGCCTAAAAACCTAAAACATGCTCTATTATACTATTGTTAGCGATTTCTTTATCGTCCAATTCATCTGGTGTACACGCTTTTATTTTCATAATAAACTCGTTTGTTAGATTATACACAGTTATAGTGGTCTATAATAAATATTGACAGGTTTTACTCAAGCTGTTTAGAATGATTGCCGTAGGCAAATTTTTAAAAATGTAAATCCCAAAAAAAAAAAAAAATTGTAAATAAATAAAAAACATTGGAAAAGAATAACTTGTAATTTTTTATACATTTTGTATAGTTTCATAGTTTATGCATTATAGTTATAAAAACAAACAAATTTAGCCACTCACATAGAAATCTTAGGCCTTATCCTTTTCTGACAGTTTTAGGGATTTTTAAAAATCCTAAAAAAACCTTATTTGTGCTGCAAATAATAATTTCAAACTAATTTGATACTGACCTCTGACATCCTGTGACATGATATTTATTTGAATTTACATAATCTCATGGATGTAACAGTAAATCTGTTCAGCTCACAGATCAAGACTAAGCTGTAATGCAAGCAGAACTTTCACAAATGCTTGTAGGTCAATAAAATCATTACAAAACACTTACAAATCATTTAAGGGATTTGATAACACTGTAAAATAATGTCTAATTTGTTAACATTAGCAAATGCATTGATAACACTTTATAATAACTGCACTCATTAGTAAATAGTCAGTTCATGCTTCATAAAGCCTTGTCCCAATATTAATAGTCAGTAGTAAGCAGTTTATAAATACAGCTATAAATAGCTCATTTATTAAAAAGGAGAGTAAAGGGTCAGTTATCTTCCTATTAAAAAAAAAAAAAAAAAAAAAAAAACAACAACACTGATTGATACAGAACTCAGAAATGTTATTGTGGATTTATGATAAACTCAGCCTGTAAATGAATTCATTCTCCTCCAAGAAGACACAAGTAGTTCACACCAAACTGTTTTAACATGAAGCCATATACTGAAGATGTTAAATTGCGAATGGGTTTAGGATACCTTAAATGGTGTGGCCATAGAGATTTATTAAAGTAACATAAAAAAATACCATAGTTATTTTACTATATCCTTAAAATTTTTAATTCCAACTCTTCATAATTTTTTATATACCTAGAAGTCATCATTTGAAGGAAGCACAGTAAGTTTCATAGCTTTATCATTTTCAAGAGCCAGCATAAAATTAAAACTATCATAACATATAAATCAAGCTTGCAATTCTTAGTACCAATAATGGCCACCAGATGGAGCTATAGGATCACTTTTAAATAATTATTGTAGAAACAAGTATGATTTAAATCATTTATAGAAATCTTTCAAAGAAAAATAATATGAATTTTATGTATTTTACTGATAAAATGACCCTCACTTTATTAGAATAACAAGCTGAAGTATTGTGAACCGTATTTTAAGAATAATTCTTTATAGGCTTTATGGACAGATAAGTTTTGAGTGACTCTTGAAGGATCAGCACCACATCCTCTTTTACCACTGTTTAAAGAATGTATCTTACAGAACAGGTGCGAATGAATTTTGAATAGCTTGAATGGTTTTGTCGTGGTGATTTTTTGAAATAACAGTAAAAAAGTAACCAGTAAATGTCTTTCATTTTTTTAAGTGCAGCTTCTAAACACTTCAAAAAAATGTACACATAGAAGACAAGTCATTCTGAGGAAATATGCATAGTTTCATGACTATACAACACTATATGGATGATAGAAAATTAAAAAACTATCATACATCTGATGTCAATCTGTTCCTCTGTCACTGTGGGTAATGTGTGTGTGTGTGTGTGTGTGTGTGTGTGTGTGTGTGTGTGTGTGTGTGTGTGTTAAGTGAATTAGGTGTGAAACTATCAGGGAGCTTTTAGTCTCCAGTGCCAACATTTTACAGAACTGCCACTTTCCTGGAGTCTCAGAATTACAATGTGTCAGGTTCTGAGAAATCAAAGATTCCAAAAAAATGATTTAATTAGAATACCATGAAGTATTGTGAAATACTATATATTAAGACTTTATATATAGGCTTTATGAACTGATTAGAGTGACTCGTGAAGGACCAGCACCACCTCCTCTTGTCCGATGGTTTGAGGAATATATCTTCCAGAATCCGGGATTAAGATTTAGGAGCTCATTTTTATTCCACCTCCTTTCCTGAAAGTCTGTCTTGCAGATTTGACTAAAAATTAATCTTCACATTAATTCCTAATTATTTTGCAATTATTTTTGTCAGTTCTTCTTGACCTGTTTTTTTTTTCTTCTTCTTCTTTTCTGACCTCATGGCCCAGTCAGCATTTTTGTACAATGGTCAAGTCTTAACTTATCCATTTCTGTATTACATTTGTGTTTGATATTTCTCATGGGTATTTCATAATTTTCGACTTTGAGTTAAAACAGTTTGAGTTAAAACTCTTTTTTAGCGCATTTCATCTGTAAAAGAAAACATGCCTAATGATTCTGCACACATGAATATAAGGAGTTTTTCTCTTCCAGCTTTCCTGGACTATTGTATAGCACTTATAAATGATTAAATAAAAAATAATGGTAGTTATTAAGATTGATATGGTTTGGAATTGGTAAAATTTGCTTGGAAAAAAATCACAATAAAACAATGTTTTAATGTTTAAGTTTGGAATATTAACTGACATAAATTAATGCTATATAAATATTGTTCATGTTAACATAATGTTTATAAATGAAATCTTATTGTAAAGTGTTACTAAATATATATATATGTTTGGGGAATATATATGTATATTGTTCTGTGAATGTGATTTTAAAGTCTAGATGATTCGGATTAACCCTTTAACCGCCATATCCTTTAAAACCTCACTGCCAGAGGGATATTGTGAATGCATGTGCCCGCTGGACACAGTTTACCTGATGCCACCGGGGTGGTGATGGCATTGGTGGCTTGAGCCCGCCATCGCTGCTTGCAGCTATATTTATTATTATTATTATTATTAGCTGTACACTTGAGAAAAAAAATTCAATATAAACTTATGCAATTGTATATATATATATATAGTGTACAGTTTTCTTTTATTGCATCTTGAAATAAATGTTTCTGAGTTCTGTGTTTGTTTATTTTTTTTATTTTTTTTTATTTTTTTTAGGAAGATTACAGCCTTTAATCTCCTCAAAATAAATGTGCATATAAACCATGAACAATTTAATTATAGCTGTATTTATAAAATGCTTACTAATGACTATTAATTTTGGGAGTAGGCTAGCAACAGTTGATGTTGAGGCCTAAGATATTTCTTAAGCTGTAATGATGAAAAAACAACAACAACACAAAATTGCTTTTTTTTCTGCTGGTGATTAAAGAGATGATTAAGTCTCCCTCCCTCTCTCTCTCTCTCTCTCTCTCTCTCTCTGACACCAAGCCCATCCCCTCTCCCACACATTCACACAAACTCAGCACACACACTTAACACACACACACTTAACACACAAACACACACACACACACACACACACACACACACACACACACACACACACACACACACACACATTACCCAGAGGGACAGAGTGACATCAGATGTATGGTAGTTTTTTAATTTTCTATCATCCATATAGTGTTGTATAGTCATGAAACTATGCATATTTCCTCAGCATGACTTGTCTTCTTTGTGTACATTTTGTTGAAGTGTTTAGAAGCTGCACTTAAAAAAATAAAAGACATTTACTGGTTACTTTTTTACTGTTATTTCAAAAAATCACCATGACCAAACCATTCAAGCTATCCAAAACTAATTCGCACCTGTTCTGTAAGATAAATTCTTTAAACAGTGGTAAAAGAGGATGTGGTGCTGATCCTTCAAGAGTCACTCAAAACTTATCTGTCCATAAAGCCTATAAAGGATTATTCTTAATACACAGTATTTCACAATACTTCAGCATATTATTCTAGTTAAGTGAGGGTCATTTTATCAGTAAAATACATATTATTTTTCTTTGAAAGATTTCTATAAATGATTTAAATCATACTTGTTTCTACAATAATTATTTAAAAGTGATCATATTGCGCCATCTGGTGGCCATTATTGGTACTAAGAATTGCAAGCTTGATTTATATGTTATGATAGTTTTAATTTTAAGCTGGCTCTTGAAAATGATAAAGCTATGAAACTTACTGTGCTTCTTTCAAATGATGACTTCTACGTATATAAAAAATTATGAAGAGTTGGAATGAAGAATGTTAAAGATATAGTAAAATAACTATTGTATTTTTTATGTTACTTTAATAAATCGGTATGGCCACACCATTTAAGGTATCCTAAACCCATTCGCAATTTAACATCTTCAGTATATTGGCATCATGTTGAAAAAGTTTGGTGTGAACTACTTGTGTCTTCTTGGAGGAGTATGATTCATTTACAGGCTGATTTGATCATAAATCCACAATAACATTTCTGAGTTCTGTATCAGTATGTGTTGTTGTTTGTTTATTTTCATTTTTTTATTTTTCATAGGAAGATAACTGACCCTTTACTCTCCTTTTTAATAAATGTGCTTATAAACCAAGATCAAGCTATTTATAGCTGTATTTATAAGCTGCTTATTAATGACTATTTAAGTTGGGACAAGACTTTATAAAGCATGAACTGACTATTTACTAATGAGTGCAGTTATTATAAAGTGTTACCAATGCATTTACTAATGTTAACAAATTAGACATTATTTTACAGTGTTATAAAATCCTTTAATGACTTATAAGCATTTGTGAAAGTTCTGCTTGCATTACAGCTTAGTCTTCATCTGTGAGCTGAACAGTTTTACTGTTACATCCATGAGATTATGTAAATTAAGATACATGTCATGTCACAGGATGGAATAGGTCAGTATCAAATGAGATTGAAATTATTATTTGCAGCACAAATAAGTATTTTTAGAATTTTGTTTTTAATTCCTGAAACTGTGAGAAAAGGATAAGGCCTAAGAGATTTCTTAAGCTGTAATGAAAACAGCAATGTTAGCAAAAGCAACAAAAAACAATTTAAAATACATTTTTTTTCTGGTGATTAAAGAG
This sequence comes from Carassius auratus, assembly GCF_003368295.1. Classification (NCBI taxonomy): domain Eukaryota; kingdom Metazoa; phylum Chordata; class Actinopteri; order Cypriniformes; family Cyprinidae; genus Carassius; species Carassius auratus. The sequence goes on from NW_020529091.1 coordinate 30,731, forward strand.
ATGATTAAGTCTCTCTCTCTCTCTCTTTCTCTCTCTCTCTCTTTCTCTCTCTCATTGTGTCTGCCACTCAGCTCATGCCCATCCCCCACTCACAGGCACACACACACACACACACTCAGTCAGCACACATACATTCCTCAAACAGAGGGACAGAGTGAGTTGAGATGTCTGACAGTTTTTTAATTTTCTTTTAATCATACAGTGTTGTAAAGCCATGAAACTTTGCATATGTCCTCAGAATGATTTGATCTCTGTATGAAATTTTTTTTTTAAGTGTTTGGAAGCTGCAATTTAAAAATACAAGACAATTAATGATTCCCTTTTTACTGTCATTTCAAAAAATCACCACGACAAAACCGTTCAAGCTAACCAAAATCCGTTCGCAATTTAAGTTCCTCAATGTTTTTTCAACATGTAGACAAAGTTTGGTGAGTATAGTGAACATTTCCTGTGAGGAGTATGCATTAAATCAGAGCTCAATTTAAATATTCAAATCAAAATAGCCGACTTCCTGTTGGTCGTAGCTGATGACTGTGAATTAGAAAGTTGTCAGTCTTGAAAAGAACAATTTATGTACCAAGTTTGGTGTCTGTAGCTAAAACTAACCCCCCCCCCCCCCCCCCACTTTTGACAAAAGGTGGCGCTATAGAGTGCCTCCTTCACGCCCTTTTAAAAGCTTTTGCCATTGTCTAGCTATCACTAATACTGATATGTGTTTTGAGTTTCATGTAAATCTGAGCTTGTTGTCTGCCTCAAACTCACCATAACAGAACATTCAAGTTTGACACGTTGCCATGGCAACACTATATCAGATATCAATATCCCCACAACAGATTTACATCGGACGTGTTTTGTCATTATTCTGATGAAGTTTTAAGTAAATAGAGTAAAAATAAGATGCTGAATTCAAAGCATTTGGAAAATGACACACTATCTGCTGCCAGTTGGTGGTGCTATAACGTTGACTCTTAATAGTCACATATATATGATTGGTATCATACAACGAACAAACCAATGAAGTTTGATCAAATTCAGTAAATGTATGTGGATGTTATTAGGCATTTCCTGTTGCTCATTTCTCGCCATATTTTCAACGCCTCGCCACGGGCAAACCGTTCGAGATATCAAAAATCCCCTCGCAATTTTCCATCCCCAATGTCTTGAGATCATGTTGACCAAGTTTCGTGGCAATAAAGTAAAAAACCTATGACAAGTATATCAAGTTCCAGAGCATGCTTTTTATAAACAGCCCTGAATAGCTGACTTCCTGTTGGGCGGAGCCTATGACATAGAGCGCGAAAGTTGTTCGGCTCAATGAGATCTATAAGTGTACTGAGTTTCATATAAATACATGCAAGCGTGTGTGAGCTATGGTTCAAGATTTCTGAAGGTGTTCCAGGGGGCGCTGTAGAGCCCCTGTGCCACGCCCGGGTCCCAGTCTCTGTGGCGTCCTGATGGCCGCAGATTCCAATGTGTGTGCCAATTTTCAAGAGTTTTTGAGCATGTTAAGGCCCCCAAAAATGCCCGGAAGGTTTAAAAAAAAAAAATAAAAAAAAAAATAATAATAATAATAAGAATAATCCTTAGGGGAACAATAGGGCTCTTCGCCCCTTCGGGCTTGAGCCCTAATAATAATAATAATAATAATAATAAACGGAGCAATTCCAAGAGGGTCCACACACCATCGGTGCTCGGGCCCTAATTAAAGCTGCAAGCAGCGATGAACGGGCCCTCGCACTGGGCTCACCGGCAGCGAGTGGCTTTAGTAAATAGGTGAACGGTGAGAAATATGCATTTAAACTCATAAATATAACTAGAATATATCAATGTTTATTCCATATATGTGTCAATCTTCCTGTTGCCAGCAGGTGGCGCTATCATTATAATGGAATTTTGGCCTTCAGATGTGTTCAGGGCAGGACTCTTATCGAACATGTGAAGTTTGGGGAAGATTGAACATTTTATGCCTCAGTTACAACAAATTCTCTTGCTGTGGCGAGACGTCAAAATTTGTCATGGTGCCATGGACACGCCCTTTAACAAAAACTCAAGATCTCCACAATTTAACATTGCTCAGTGTTAATTTCGTTGACTAAATATTTTCGTCATTATTTTCGTCACGAATATATTTTTGCGGACGAAAACGAAACAAACTAAAAAAGAAGGCACTGATGGAGACTAAAACTATGACTAAATTGATTGACATTATCGTCAACGAATAAAGGACGAGACGAAAATAGACTGTGACGAAAATCAAATCAGCAGACGGGAGAGATGCGAGGAATGAACAAAAGAACCGGCAAAACGGAATAGGCGAGACTGCATGAGAGAAGAGAACCAATCCGAGCCTGACTTATTGAGACGTATAGCGAAGGTTTTCAGTTTCAGTTTTTAGGTGATGTCTAAAAGAGCGACAAAATGTCCACAGCTCACTTCACGTTTGACGACGAACAAAACAAAACGAAGTGTAAAGCACGCGGAGCGCTCATTCATGGCAACACAACCAATTTGAAAAGACATTTACAGACAAGCCACTCGGACATTTTCTCAAATGTAATTTCACAACGATGTTCTTTTGTTTATTGAGCTTAGCAAAATTTGAAGACTGCAGTGCATAGATGTTGTAGCATTAAATATTACGAACTGAAAAGTACTGTAAAATAGCCCCTTCTTCAAGTTAGATGAGAGCACAATACTAATACGTAATATTATGATACATACATTTGATTAATACTAATGTTTAGTATATTTTATAATGTTCTACTTGTTGACAATATCACAAATATTTCTATATTAGTCATGTGAAATGTGAATGTTCACATACTATCATTATACATACTAATCTAGCAATATTGTAGTATGTAAAACATACAATATTGCTAGACAAATGAATACCTTATAAAATCTTGTTACTTTTTTTATCCACCCAACTTATTAAATATTTCTCCTTGTTCAGCTCAGCTGTAAGCTTTAAGGTCCTGGACCTAACTTTATTTTTCTTTTATTGATGGTCAGTTGGCAGCTCGTTATTGTTTACATTATCATGACAGTGTTTGTTGCTGCATAAAAGCTTTTGAATCGAAATAAAGACACAGTTGTGTTGAAATAAAGTTGAATTTGTGTTTTATATATTTTGGTTAAGTTTGTTTCCTATACCAGCTGTAAAAAAATTGTCTAGTAAATCTGTTATTGATTTTAGTCTTATTTTAGTCGACTAAAATACCAAGCAATTTTAGTCGACTAAAATACCAAGCAATTTTGGTCGACTAAAATAAGACTAAAATTAAAACAAATCAGATGACTAAAACTAAAAAGAATTAGTCAAAAGACTAAAATTAAATTAAAATTTTGTGTCAAAATTAACACTGCTCAGGCCTTTAGATTAGACTGACCACAAAAAATACATTAATGTCAAAAGATTTCTAAGAGTAGTTTGTCGCAGCGTAAAACATGTCACTTCCTGTTGCCAGCAGGTGGCGCTATGACTATAACTGAATATGGGCATGTAGCTCGGTTAAGGGCAGAAGTCTTATCTAACATGTGAAGTTTGGGGCAGATTGGACATTGTATGTCTCAGTTACAGCAACTTCCTTATTCATGGCGAAACATCGAAATCTGTCAGGTCATCATGGACACGCCCTTTAACGAAACCTCAAGATCTTCACAATTTAACATTGCAAAGGCCTTTAGATTTAACTGACCAAGTTTGGTGGTGATCTGAATAAATCTCCAGGAGGAGTTCGTTAAAGTACATCCCCAGAAAATGGCAAAAACAACGCCAATTTTGCTTCCTGTTGGGATTCGGATTTCCTACCAAGAGACTTTGTGGTAGGTATTTTGTAGGTATCTACCAATGCATTTACTAATGTTAAAAAATAAGACATTATTTTAATTTGTTACCAAATCCTTAAGTAATTAAAAGTGTTTTGTTATAAATTTAATGACCTATAAGCATTTGTGATATAGTTCTGCTTGCATCACAGCTTGGTCGTCATCTGTGAGCTGAACAGTTTTACTGTTACATCCATGAGATTATATAAATTCAGATTAATGTCAATCACAGGGTGTCAGAGGTCAGTATCAAATGAGTTTGAAATTATGGACCCACTTTATATTAAGTGGCCTTAACTACTATGTACTTACATTTTAATTAATAATTTAGTACAGTGTACTTATTGTGTACATACATGTTTTTACATTGTACTTATATTTAAAAAAAAACTACATGTAATTACATCTGTACTTAATTTCTGTAATTGCATTTATAAATACACTGTTGACCCATACTTTACACCTTAACCCATCCTTAAACTTACCCATACCTCCAACCCTCTCCCTAACCTTACCCCTATCCCACCTCAATAGCAGCAAAAGTGTTTTACAATACAATATGAACACAATAAGTACATTGTACTTATTTTTTTTATGTAAGTACATAGTAGTTAAGGCCACCTAATATAAAGTGGGACCGAAATTATTATTTGCAGCACAAATAAGTATTTTTAGAATTTTTTTTTTAATCACTGAAACTGTCAGAAAAGGATAAGGCCTAAGAGATTTCTTAAGCTGTAATGAAAACAGCACAATTAGCAACAACAACAAAAAAAACAATTTAAAATAATATTAATGTTTTTCTGGTGATTAAAGAGATGTTTAAGTCAGTGTTAATTTTGACAGCAAATTCGGATTTAGTCTTAGTCTTAGTCTTTTGAATAACACACCATTTAGTTCATTTAGTCACATTTAGTCATCTGAAATGTTTTAGTCTTAGTCTAGTTTTAGTCGACTAAATATCATAAGAGTTTTAGTCTTAGTCTAGTCTTAAGTCTTTTAGTCTTAGTCTAGTTTTTTTTTTTAGTAGAACAAAGTCAACTTAGTTGACTTGACTAAATGTTTCCATCAGTCTGTTATGGAATGGTATTTATAAAATAAACATAAGGCCTGCTCTCAATGAAAAATATACATGCTCTCTGAAAAAGATATGCATTCGTCCTGAATGATATGCAATGCATAGGACATTCTTTCAAGATGAAGTACAATATTATTGAAATAGACAACCACCTATATTATATTTGTATTATATGTTCATTCTATTTCTTTATTTGTGCTATTTACACAAAGTTTACATTTTTTTAAGTTTGTTTTTGTTCATTTAAAATAGCACTGCATAGTCATCAATGTAAAATAAAATACACAATCAAACCAAAATGTATTCAGACACCTTCAACGTTTCTTACAATATCACAGTTTATTTGCTGTAGTTTAGAAATTGGTAATAAAATATGACAATAACTCGGGGTTAAACTGTGTCAGAACAACAAATTCATCTTGATAATGTCTGATGCAATGCTTAATTTGGTTCAGTCTGTGGTGTGAAAAGGTTGCATTAGCAATTAAAGAAAGAAACACTTAAGCAAAACATGCTCAGGTCCCTAATAATTTTATTTTATTTTATTTTTTAGTCACTAGTAAAACAATATAATCTATTCTATCTGATTTTTGGATTGACTTTGGATAAATTCTTGTTAAAACTACAAAGTAATTCAATCAAGAGCAGTGAGTGATTTACTTTCATTTTCATACATTAAAGACACTGACAGCAGAGCTAGTAAATTAGGCGCGGTCACTTTAAGAGACAAATGCATCCATTATAAAGATACGCATCCGATTTCTTTCCAACTCTTTACTTTCACTGAAGACATAACTACAGACTTTTTCGAACACACTTTCCAAGACGGGTATTTCGACATATTTATTATGTATTTGTTGTCGGTACAAAAGCAAGAAGACTTTGAGACGCGTCTCTGCTTGCTCCCTGAACACCAGAACACTGCGCTGCTGAATTGAGCTCTTTCACTTTTCGCTCTTTTTCTTATGTTTATTTAAAATGCGATTTGTATTTGTTCGTTCGGGTGCAGGAGGACGCAAACGTCCTGAAGGAGAGCTTGGTTCAGTGTTGCGCGAGTAACCAGCTGCTCTGCTCAGTTCAACTTTCCCGCATCGCGGGGCTGAAGCCAACTTGATGTGTTGAATGCTCGGAGCACGTTATAAAACGTATTCTTAAAATACACATTTCTGTTTTAATAAATGCTCATATTAAAACATTGCATTACACATAAGTAGGTACAAAAATAATCAGTGATACATTTACGACCCCATAAAAATTTGGGTCGCAATGGCATTTCAAAAGGTCGCAGTGTAGTTCCCTGTGTAAACAACTAAACTGTTATGAAAACGTCCTCGAAACTGTGCGAATTTCTGCAAACTCATCGTTGTTCTCTTTTCTGTGTAACTGCTGCTGCTTTGTTTAGCTGTTGCGCTTGCATTTGCCGCAGCTTTTTAAAATGGCTCGGCTGCTTCTGCATAGATCAACCTACCCTCAAAGATTCGCTCTGATTGTATCTCTTCTCCATTCGTCGCTCCCATATATTTTCGTCTCATTTTTATTCGTTGACTAAAGTGTCAGTTATATTTCGTCACGTTTTTCGTCATCATATCTGACTTTTTATTTAGTTTTTATTTAGTTTTCGTCCGTGAAAAAGGTTAGTTGACGAATATTTTTCGTCATAGTCTTCGTCAACGAAATTAACACTGGTTTAAGTCCCTCACTCTCTCCCTGTCTGTCTGCCACTCAGCTCATGCCCATCCCCCACTCACACTCACACACTCAGTCAGCACACATACATTCCTCAAACAGAGGGACAGAGTGAGATGAGATGTCTGACAGTTTTTTAATTTTCTTTTAATCATACAGTGTCGTAAAGTCATGAAACTATGCATATTTCCTCAGAATGATTTGATCTCTGTATGAGAAAATGCATTTAAGTGTTTGGTAGCTACAATTTAAAAATACAAGACAGTTAATGATTCCTTTTTTGACTGTCATTTCAAAAAATCACCACGACAAAACCGTTCAAGCTAACCAAAATCCGTTTGCAATTTAAGTTCCTCAATGTTTTTTCAACATGTAGACAAAGTTTGGTGAGTATAGTGAACTTTTCCTCTGAGGAGTATGGATTAAATCACAGCTCAAATTTTTTTCAAAAATCCATTTTCAAATCAAAATAGCCGACTTCCTGTTGGTCGTAGCTGATAACTGTGAATTAGAAAGTTGTCCGTCTTGATAAGAACAGTTTGGTGTCTGTAGCTAAAACTAACCCCCCCACTTTTGACAAAAGGTGGCGCTATAGAGTGCCTCTTCCACGCCCTTGTAAAAGCTTTTTCCATTGTCTAGCTATCAATAATACTGATATGTGTTTTGAGTTTCATGTAAATCTGAGGTTGTTATCTACCATACCATAACAGAATATTCACGTTTGACACGTTGCCATGGCAACAAAATATAAGATATCAATATTCCCACAACAGGTTTACATCGGCCATGTTTTGTCATTATTCTGATGAAGTTTGAAGCAAATCGAGTAAAAATAAGATGCTGAATTCAAAGCATTTTGAAAATGACTCAATTTCCTGCTACCAGTTGGTGGCGCTATAACGTTGACTCTTAATAGTCACATATATACGATCGGTATCAGACTTCGAACAAACCGATGAAGTTTGATCAAACTCAGGTAATGTATGTGGATGTTATAAGCCATTTCCTGTTTCTAATTTCTAAATTCAATGCCACGCCACGGGCAAACCGTTCGAGATATCACAAATCCCCTCGCAATTTTTCATCCCCAATGTCTTGAGATCATGTTCACCGAGTTTCGAAGCAAACGGTTGAAAGTCCTCAGAGGAGTATTTCAAATTCCAGAGCATGCTTTTTTTAAACAGCCCTGAATAGCTGACTTCCTGTTGGGCGGAGCCTATGACATAGAGCGCAAAAGTTGTTCAGCTCAATGAGATCTATAAGTGTACTGAGTTTCATATAAATACATGCAAGTGTGTGTGAATTATGGTTCAAGGTTTCTGACTGTGTTCCAGGGGGCGCTGTAGAGCCCCTGTGCAATGCCCGGGTCCCAGCCTCTGTGGCGTCCTGATGGCCGCAGGTTCCAATGTGTGTGCCAATTTTCAAGAGTTTTTGAGTATGTTAAGGCCCCCAAAAAACCCCGGAATGTTCATAAAAAATAAGAAGAAGAAGAAGAATCCTTAGGGGAACAATAGGGCCCTGCGCCCACTGGCTCGGGCCCTAATAATAATAAACAAAGCAGATACAAGAGGGTCCTCGCACCTCGGTGCTCGGGCCCTAAAAAACTAAGTCTGATCACTCTGAAAAGATATAGCACCACTCTATCCCGCAGGTGTCTGCCGAGTTTGGGGCTTGTGGCTTTAAAGCCCTAGGAGCAGATACGTTTGGAATTTTTTTGTCTCAGAAAAATAATAATAAAAATAAAAATAATAATAATAATAAAAATAAGAAGTTTAAATAGCATAACAGTAATAATTAAAGCTGCAAGCAGCGATGAACGGGCCCTCGCACACGGGCTCACCGGCAGCGAGTGGCTTTAGTAAATAGGTGAACGGTGAGAAACATGCATTTAAACTCATAGACTGACCACAAAAAAATACATGAATCTAAAAAAAATTCTAGGAGTAGTTTGTCGCAGCATAAAACATGTAACTTCCTGTTGCCAGCAGGTGGCGCTATGAGTATAACTGAATATGGGCATGTAGATCTGTTAAGGGCAGAAGTCTTATCTAACATGTGAAGTTTGGGGCCGATTGGACATTGTATGTCTGAGTTAAAGCAACTTCCTTTTTCATGGCGAAACATCAAAATTTCTCAGGCCGCCATGGACACGCCCTTTAACGAAACCTCAAAATCTTCACAATTTAACATCGCAAAGGCCTTTAGATTTAACTGACCAAGTTTGGTGTTGATCTGAATATATCTCTAGGAGTAGTTTGTTCAAGTACAACCCCTGAAAATGGCAAAAACAACGCCAATTTTGCCAAGAAAATTCTAAATAACCGACTTCCTGATGGGATTCGGATTTCGTACCAAGATACTTTTTTGTAGGTATTGGTGTGTTACATGTGTGTACCGATTTTTGTACATGTACGTGAAAAATAGCTCGAGGCGCACTCCATTGAATGTGTATATGCACTCCGTTGAAAGTTTATAGGTGGCGCTATCGAGCCATTTTGCCACACCCAATGGAATATTGGCCTTCAGATGTGTTCAGGCCAGGACTCTTATCACACATGTGAAGTTTGGGGAAGATCGGACACTTTATGCCTGAGTTATAACATCTTTTATTCCCATGACGAAACATCGAACTTCGTCACGGCGCCATGGACATGCCTTTTAACAAAAACTCAAGATCTTCACAACTAAACATCACACAGGTCTTTAGATTAGACTGACCACAAAAAATACATTGATGTAATAAAATTTCTAGGAGTAGTTCGTCGCAGTGTAAAATATGTCACTTCCTGTTGCCAATAGGTGGCGCTATGACTATAAATGAATATGGGCATGTAGATCTGTTCAGGTCAAGATTCTCATCCAACATGTGAAGTTTGGGACAGATTGGACATTATATGTCTGAGTTACAGCAACTTCCTTTTTCATGGCGAAACATCGAAATTTGTGAGGCCGCCATGGACACGCCCTTTAACGAAACCTCAAGTCCTTCGCAATTTAACATCGCAAATGGCTTTAGATTACACTGACCAAGTTTGGTGTTGATCTGAATAAATCTCTAGGAGGAGTTTGTTAAAGTACAACCCCTGAAAATGGCAAAAACAACACCAATTTTGAAGGGAAAATTCAAAATAACCGACTTCCTGTTGGGATCCGGATTTCGTACCAAGAGACTTTTTTGTAGGTATTGGTGTGTTACATGTGTGTACCAATTTTTGTACATGTACGTGAAACATAACTCGAGGCGCACTCCGTTGAAAGTGTATAGGTGGCGCTATAGAGCCATTCTGCCACACCCGGTGGAATATTGGCCTGCAGATCTGTTCAGGCCAGGCCTCTTATCACATATGTGAAGTTTGGGGAAGATCGGACATTTTTTGCCTGAGTTATAACATCTTTAATTCCCATGGCGAGACATCGAAATTCGTCGCGGCACCATGAACAAGCCTTTTAACGAAAACTCAAGATCTTCACAACTGAACATCGCACAGGCCTTTAGATTAGACTGACCACAAAAAAGACATTGATGTCATAAAATTTCTAGGAGTAGTTCGTCGCAGCGTAAAATATGTCACTTCCTGTTGCCAATAGGTGGCGCTATGACTATAACTGAATATGGGCATGTCAATCTGTTCAGGTTCGGAGTCTCATCAAACATATGAAGTTTGGGGCAGATTGGACATTGTATGTGTGAGTTATAGCAACTTCATTTTTCATGGCGAATCATCGAAATTCGCCAGGCCGCCACGGACACGCCCTTCAACGAAAACTCAAGATCTTCGCAATTTAACATCGCAAAGGCCTTTAGATTAGGCATACCAAATTTGGTGTTGATTTGAAGAAATCTCTAGGAGGAGTTCGTTAAAATACAACACATGGAAATGACCAAAATTACACAAAATATGCTCATAATATTAAAAATAACTGACTTCCTGTTGGGTTTAGAATTTCGCTCCAAGAGTCTTTTTTGTAGGTATTGGTGTGTTACATATGTGTGCCAATTTTCGTGCATGTAAGTGAAACATAGCTTGAAGGCTGTTGATTTTCTTGGCATAGGTGGCGCTGTCGAGCCATTTTGCCACACCCTCTTCTGAATCCTATATCAGACGAAAATTTTCACCAGGTTTGACGCGTGTGCAAAGTTTCATGACTTTTTGAGCATGTTAAAGCCCTCAAAAATGCGATTCATTCGGGAGAAGAAGAAGAAGAATAATAATAATAATAATAAATATAGCTGCAAGCAGCGATGGCGGGCTCAAGCCTTCAATGCCATCGCCACCCCGGTGGCATCAGGTAAACTGTGCCCAGCGGGCACATGCATTCACAATATCCCTCTGGCAGTGACGTTTTAAAGGATATGGCGGTTAAAGGGTTAATCCGAATCATCTAGACTTTAAAATCACATTCACAGAACAATATATATATATATATATTCCCCAAACATATATATATATATATATTTAGTAACACTTTACAATAAGATTTCATTTATAAACATTATGTTAACATGAACAATATTTATATAGCATTAATTTATGTCAGTTAATATTCCAAACTTAAACATTAAAACATTGTTTTATTGTGATTTTTTTCCAAGCACATTTTACCAATTCCAAACCATATCAATCTTAATAACTACCATTATTTTTTATTTAATCATTTATGAGTGCTATACAATAGTCCAGGAAAGCTGTAAGAGAAAAACTCCTTATATTCATGTGCAGAATTATTAGGCTGTTTTCTTTTACAGATGAAATGCGCTAAAAAAGAGTTTTAACTCAAACTGTTTTAACTCAAAGTCGAAAATTATGAAATACCCATGAGAAATATCAAACACAAATGCAATACAGAAATGGATAAGTTAAGACTTGACCATTGTACAAAAATGCTGACTGGGTCATGAGGTCAGAAAAGAAGAAGAAAAAAAAAAACAGGTCAAGAAGAACTGACAAAAATAATTGCAAAATAATTAGGAATTAATGTGAAGATTAATTTTTAGTCAATTCTGCAAGACAGACTTTCAGGAAAGGAGGTGGAATAAAAATGAGCTCCTAAATCTTAATCCCGGATTCTGGAAGATATATTCCTCAAACCATCGAACAAGAGGAGGTGGTGCTGGTCCTTCACGAGTCACTCTAATCTGTTCATTAAGCCTATATATAAAGACTTAATATATAGTATTTCACAATACTTCATGGTATTCTAATTAAATAATTTTTTGGAATCTTAGATCTCTCAGAACCTGACACCGAGTAATTCTGAGACTCCAGGAAAGTGGCAGTTCTGTAAAATGTTGACGCTGGAGACTAAATGCTCCCTGATAGTTTCACACCTAATTCACTTAACACACACACACACACACACATACACACACACACACACACACACACACACACACACACACACACATTACCCACAGTGACAGAGGGACAGAGTGACATCAGATGTATGATAGTTTTTTAATTTTCTATCATCCATATAGTGTTGTATAGTCATGAAACTATGCATATTTCCTCAGAATGACTTGTCTTCTATGTGTAAATTTTTTTAAGTGTTTAGAAGCTGCACTTAAAAAAATAAAAGACATTTACTGGTTACTTTTTTACTGTTATTTCAAAAAATCACCACGACAAAACCATTCAAGCTATTCAAAATTCATCCGCACCTGTACTGTAAGATAAATTCTTTAAACAGTGGTAAAAGAGGATGTGGTGCTGATCCTTCAAGAGTCACTCAAAACTTATCTGTCCATAAAGCCTATAAAGAATTATTCTTAATATACAGTTCACAATACTTCAGCTTGTTATTCTAATTAAGTGAGGGTCATTTTATCAGTAAAATACATAAAATTCATATTATTTTTCTTTGAAAGATTTCTATAAATGATTTAAATCATACTTGTTTCTACAATAATTATTTAAAAGTGATCCTATAGCTCCATCTGGTGGCCATTATTGGTACTAAGAATTGCCAGCTTGATTTATATGTTATGATAGTTTTAATTTTATGCTGGCTCTTGAAAATGATAAAGCTATGAAACTTACTGTGCTTCCTTCAAATGATGACTTCTAGGTATATAAAAAATTATGAAGAGTTGGAATTAAAAATTTTAAAGATATAGTAAAATAACTATGGTATTTTTTTATGTTACTTTAATAAATCTCTATGGCCACACCATTTAAGGTGTCCTAAACCCATTCGCAATTTAACATCTTCAGTATATTGGCTTCATGTTAAAAAAGTTTGGTGTGAACTACTTGTGTCTTCTTGGAGGAGAATGAATTCATTTACAGGCTGAGTTTATCATAAATCCACAATAACATTTCTGAGTTCTGTATCAATCAGTGTTGTTGTTTGTTTATTTTTATTTTTTTATTTTTCATAGGAAGATAACTGACCCTTTACTCTCCTTTTTAATAAATGAGCTATTTATAGCTGTATTTATAAACTGCTTACTACTGACTATTAATATTGGGACAAGGCTTTATAAAGCATGAACTGACTATTTACTAATGAGTGCAGTTATTATAAAGTGTTATCAATGCATTTGCTAATGTTAACAAATTAGACATTATTTTACAGTGTTATCAAACCCCTAAATGATTTGTAAGTGTTTTGTAATGATTTTATTGACCTAAAAGCATTTGTGAAAGTTCTGCTTGCATTACAGCTTAGTCTTGATCTGTGAGCTGAACAGATTTACTGTTACATCCATGAGATTATGTAAATTCAAATAAATATCATGTCACAGGATGTCAGAGGTCAGTATCAAATTAGTTTGAAATTATTATTTGCAGCACAAATAAGTTTTTTTAGGATTTTTAAAAATCCCTAAAACTGTCAGAAAAGGATAAGGCCTAATATTTCTATGTGAGTGGCCAAATTTGTTTGTTTTTATAACTATAATGCATAAACTATGAAACTATACAAAATGTATAAAAAAGTACAAGTTATTCTTTTCCAATGTTTTTTATTTATTTACAATTTTTTTTTTTTTTTTTGGGATTTACATTTTTAAAAATTAGCCTATGGCAATCATTCTAAACAGCTTGAATAAAACCTGTCAATATTTATTATAGACCACTATAACTGTGTATAATCTAACAAACGAGTTTATTATGAAAATAAAGTGTGTACACCAGATAAATTGGACGATAAAGAAATTGCTAACAATAGTATAATTACTTATTATTTTTAGTATTAGGTTTTTAGGCGTTTAGATGCAGAAATGGACAAATCAAATGTAAAATCAAATGTAATCGATTTAATTAAATATAGATTAAGTCTTGTTAGAGCAAAATAATAAATAAATACGTACACACATTAAAAAAGCAGCCAAGATGAATGAGTTTAATTTTTTATATAGATTAAAATTGAAGACAGAAGCAGCTGGTATATGCGGTCACTTAATATTAAAATCCAGTAGATCCACTTCAGATTTTTTTCTCAACAGTTTATGTTCACGTGGCTGTTTTCGTTTATATTAGCCAAGCTATTATGTATTTTGAAATAATCTTGTCCGTGATGTGTTCGTTCTTACGACGAAAGGCAGAATCCTGCAGCTCGAGAGAGAAATGTTATTCTGCCAGTCGCGCTTTCAAATAGTCTTGCGCACTTAAACGGGTCACAAACACCTGCATTTAGCTCGTGTTGTGTTATAATGGATGTATTGTGTGCATTTATGGCAATAATTTATTTTGAAAAGCTCTTAAACAAGAATAAATTCGTTTGTTTTGAACTTGTGACACTGTGCGCGCTGATCGGAGGCAGTGATTTCAGATAGGCAGCCGCGAATATTTCATTTTCACACAAACAGTTCAAAAACATCTTAATTTAGCTCTTGGTATGCTCTAATTGGTGAATTGTGTGATATCGCTGCAATACTTTATTTTTAATAGCTATAAAACAAGAATGAACTCGTTTTTTTCTGAGCTCATCATTCCACACGCTCCTGCTCAGAGCGTGATTCATCTCTCGTGTTTCTCACGTATCACTGACCACACATCAATTATTAATGAGCCCTGACCTGGTAATAATCATATATGTTGGTTTAGCTTGTCAGTGTGAATTAAATCCAAGTATTTATTTGTATTTTAACCGATTTAAAATCGAAACCAAAAGACAGTCTCCTCCCTTTTTTATTCCGGTAACTGCACCTGTAGGGGCGCTATTTCTCTCAGACAATGGAAGTCTAAGCACACACACTCAAACAGAGGGACAGAGTGATATGAGATGTCTGACAGTTTTTTAATTTTCTGTTATCCATACAGTGTTGTAAAGTCATGAAACTATGCATATTTACTCAGAATAACTTTTTTCTGTATGAAAAAAGGTTTTGAAGTGTTTGGAATTTAAAAATGCAGGAAAATTAATAATTCCATCTTTATTGTCATTTTAAAAAATCCCCACGACAAAACCATCCAAGCTATCCAAAACCCATTCACAATTTAAGTTCCTCAATGTTTTTTCAACATGTACACCAAGTTTGGTGTGTATAGTGTTACTCTCCTCTGAGCAGTATGCATTAATTCACAGCTAAATGTAAAAAACAATCCACATTCAAATCAAAATAGCCGACTTCCTGTTGGTCGTAGCTGATGACTGTGAATTAGAAAGTTGTCCGTCTTGATAAGAACAATTTTTGTACTGATTTTGGTGTCTGTAGCTAAAACTAACCCCCCCACTTTTGACAAAAGGTGGCGCTATAGAGTGCCTCTTCCACGCCCTCTTATGAAATTTTGCCAGTGTCTAGCTGTCACTAATACTGATATGTGTTCTGAGTTTGATGAAATTCTAAGCATGTTATATGCCTCAAAATCACCTGAGAACTATTCCAGTTTGACATGTTGCCACGGCAACAATATTTTTAGATATCAATATCCCCCCAGCAGATTTATATTGGCTGTGTTTTAACATTATTCTGATGAAGTTTGAAGCAAATCGAGTAAAAATAAGATGCTGAATTCAAAGCATTTTGAAAATGACACACTTCCTGCTGCCACTTGGTTGCGCTATAACTTTGACTCCTAATAGTCACATATATGCGATCGACATCATACAATGAATAATCTGATGAAGTTTGATTAAAATCAGGAAATGTATGTGGATGGTATTAGACACTTCCTGTTTCTCATTTCTCGCCATAATTTCAAAGCCTCGCCACGAGCAAACCGTTTGAGATATCAAAAATCCCCTGGCAATTTTTCATCCCCAATGTCTTGAGATCATGTTGACCGAGTTTGGCGGCAATCGAGTAAAAAACCTATGACAAGTATTTCAAATTCCAGAGCATGCGCTTTTTACATAACTCTAAATAGCTGACTTCCTGTTGGGCGGAGCCTATGATATGCAATACGAAAGTTGTTCGGCACGATGAGATCTATATGTGTACTGAGTTTCATATTATACGTGCAAGTATGTGTGAGCTATACATCAACATTTATGACTGTGTTCCAGGGGGCGCTGTAGAGCCCCTGTGCACGCCCAGGTCTCAGCCTCTGCATGCTCCTTCAGGCCACAGATTCCAAAGTGTGCGCAAATTTTCAAGAGTTTTTGAGTATGTTAAGGACCCCAAAAGCCCCCACAACTTTGACGACAAATATGAATAATAAACCCCAAATAGCCAACTTCCTGTTGGGCGGAGCCTATGATATGCAATACGAAAGTTGTTTGTATTGATGAGTTCTATATGTGTACCGAGTTTCGTATGTCTATGTGCAAGTATGTATGATATATGGCCCTCCATATTCCAGGGGGCCGCTGTAGAGCCCCTGTGCCACGCCCGTGTATCAGTCTCTGCCCGGCCCTAATGGCCGCAGGTTCCAATGTGTGTGCCAATTCAAGACTTTTTAGCATGTTATGGCCCCAAAAGCCCCCGAAACCTTGAAGAAAATAATAATAATAAAATAATAATAATAATAATAATAACAAATAATCCTAAGGAAAAAATAGGGCTCTCGCCCTCCAGGCTTGAGCCCTAATAAACAAAGCAGATACAAAGAGGGTCCTCGCACCTCGGTGCTCGGGCCCTAATAATAAGTTTAAATAGGAATTATCAGTAAGTTTAATTAAAGTTAGTGAACTGACTTTGATGTTA
>NW_020529092.1:0-29563 GCF_003368295.1 Carassius auratus
AATGAAAAATAGACATTCATCACAGACTGTTTGAATGCATGTTAATGCTGATTAAATAGCATTGCAGGACAGAAATGACACTGTATTGTCAATGCCGATCGCAAACAGAAGGTGGCAGTCTGGCAGTTTAATCATATGCTGACAAGTATGCAATGTTATTGCCAAATGGTTAGATACCTTAAATGCTAGCACCTATTTGATATAATTAAATATATATTTCTTCTTTGGTATGTGTTGGGGCAAAAAGGTGAAACTGAGAGTCATGATAACGCTTGCTTGCACACCCTGACACAAGTACAAGTGCAACTACAGCATTTAAATATGACATGAAATTCAATTTGAAATAAAAATTAAATACATCTTTTAAGGAAATCATATCAGTTGAGAAAATCAATGTAGGCCTACTTGCTGTACTAACATGCATTGAAGCCATGCAACTAACATTTCAAGAGTCAGGCTGCATTTTGGAGTGATGCTGTTGGAAACCTCACACCCAGGTGCAAAAACTTTGAGTTGTTCAAGAGTTAAGACACAAATGAAACAGAGACAAGACAAGGCAAGAGAGTGATGGGTGTGGCTGCATGGGCGTCTGTATGGTCTGATAAATGTGTCAGCAGAAGGGGATTTTCATGCGGTCATGTCTAGATATTCAAATGCACATTGGTCAGCTATGTGTATTTTTGGAGTTGGTTGTGGCGCTTGGCTTTCTGTATAACTGACCATGATACTGGAGTCTTACTTTTCTGGATGGAAGATCAGCTCGTTTGCCTTCATATAATGCTCAAAAGAAGATTAACCCCGAGATAGCGGGCGATGATGAACAGTTATTAACAATTTGTCAGTTTGAAAACAGTATTAGCACCTCAGGCGAGATTAACACAGTCATAGTGATGGGAGAAAAGATAAACCTGTCCAAATGCTCAGTCTGTAACTTGAAGAAATATCATTCTTGGTTTAACAATGCCCTCAAGCTCTCATTGTTCACAGTTCTGTTATTGTTTCACACTGGCATCATGGGGAAAGGTAAGTTGGCTTAGTGCAGTGATCTCATTTTCAGTGCATTATTTAACACACCAATTATTTCTAAGTTTTTTACATTGGCTTAGGAATGTCAGTATGAAGTACCTCTAAAAGTGCATTTTTGCCAGAAATCATCAACAAAAGAAAGTCTGTGCATATCTATTAAATGCACTGATTTATTCATTACGACTCATTTATAATTCATAATTCATAATGATTTCTGTTCCCGTTTTTAAATGATCGCTTACTTAATTATGGCCTTCTTTAGAAGAAATCAGTGTAAGGTTATTTATCTGTTTTATGCATATGACTATGACGCTAATTGTGGCTGTGAACTATTTCCAGACGTTATGGAGAAAGCATCTGAGGTGGAATTGAATATGCTAATAAAGTCTTAATATAGGCATTTGAGCATCAGCATTTCTATGCAGGGGTCAGCGGCAAACAACATGGGCCGCTAAAGAAGGAATGTGTCAGCAGGCGTGTGATTTTAATGTGATTTTTAATGTGCTTTTCATTTTAAATATAACCAAATTTGCACTAGCATGGTAGCAAGGTCTCAGATGTCCATGCAATGGAGGGGGCCAAATATTTGATCAAAATGCATATGCAGAAAATCTATTGCTTTTGTTAAAACATTACAAACACAAACTTGATTTTTTTTTTCTGAATGTCTCGTCAAAATAGCATTTATTTAGGCAGAGGACCAACAGCTTAGACAGGAAAGGCTGTCTGACCAAACGCAGCTGGTTTATTTTAAGTGACATGCAGGGGTTGGTAAAATCCAAAATCTGAAATAACTCTTAAAACAAAGCAGTATATACAGCTGAAGTACACATTAAAAAAAAACTGAATAATGGAAAGTGGCTGAATTTAAGCAAGCCAAATATACATTTTCCTAGATTTGTAATAGCATGACAGATATTTTAGGTCTCAGATGCCCATGCAATGGCCCAATCTTTGCACTGGAGCTTAACCCTTAATGCATGTTGGATGAAAAGCCATGTTTAACCATTCAGGCTTACATTCAGAATCAAGAAAAATAATTTTTTACTTGAAATAAAATAAATCATATATAAATATGTAATAACTTATTTATATAATAAACTATATTTATTTTATTTCAGCTGGTTGTCAAGTTTTTCATCTAGTTAGCTTGATATACTAAAATATCTAAAACTTAAATTCTAATAAAATGAATAAAAACCATACAGATGTTTAAAAAATGAATAAAAATTACTCAAATGTGCGACAAAATTGCTAAAATAAAAATGTAATATATAAAAAAACAATTCAAAATATTAACAAACCTATAAAAGTACCTCACCGACACTAAAATAACATTGATAGGTAATTAAATTTTACATGAATAAGTGTGAAAAAACTCTAAGAACCTATCAAATATTTACTACTAACTTATTTTAAAATTCTCAACAGATGTGTTGCCAGCTTTCTCAAAATTCACCTTTTAAGATTTTTTTTTTAATCAAATTTTCTAAGTAAAGATTTGACAGTTTGCTTAGCTGAAATGTAGTCACATTACTGAAAAAGTAAGTTATGTTGTTGCTTAAAACTACTTAAAGCTATAAATGAAGACTTTTAACTATAACAAAAAACAGAAAGAGTCAGTGGTAGTTAAAAGTCACATTATTCTGCATAAGCAGCGGTCAGTTTCATGACCCTGGGAATAGGAAACAAATTCGATTTGGGATCCAGGCGACTGTCCCAGTTAGCTTGAACTCGAAGACCATCTGTGAATTTCCACAATGCTTTCCACAAATAATCAATCATCCATCAGGCGAAATCAAAGAGAGAGCAGTCACGCACCAGACTGCATCGCTTCCCCACTCTTCATTCTCTCTCTCTCTCAAATCCCTCTTTTGCTGAATCTGTGGCCTTCGATCCATGTGAAATGGTTTCCTTGCAGAAACACCTGATTTTTATTTCTGTGAGGCTTGTTCATTTGTCAGCTTTGTCAATAGTGGGGCTGTCCATGTGACTGACAGACCGTCCTGGTGCATCACTCCACTTGATTCTGCAAGTAAGCAATAATATCTGACAGAACTCACAGCTAAATCCAAACTCAGCATTCACTTGAGACTCAGAGTGGATCTGATTTGCACCAGAAATGCTGTTTTATTCTTGTAATGATCATAAATACAGAGAAATATTGAGAGCTGTTTGCACTATTCAAATACTAAGTATCTAGAGAGGATAAAATAATTCTTTGATATGGTAGATAAAGGTTGAGATGGAAACAAATTGCATTTATTGATGATAAATAAAAACCTAATTATCGTCTATTTAAAAAAACAACAACATTCAGTTCATTACCTGTTTCATTTAAAATTTCCAACCTGTTACATTTTTTTATGCATCAGGAATAGTTCGTCCAAAGAAAATGTTTGTCGTAATTTGCTTACCCTAATGTCGTTCCAAAATGACATGAGGATGAGTAAATGATAACATTTTTATTTTTAACAGTTTGTTAAAACTGTGTAATCCAAATGGTTAGATATTTAATTTGCAATTAAAATACAAATCTCAAATCTTAAAATCGAATACTAATAATTATTTCTAAGTGTACACTAAATGAGTAAGTTTCCAAATACTTTTTAGGGCTGCTGTGCTGTACATGCTTGTCAAGTCAAATTATATATAAGCAATTCTAAATAAAAACCTGGTTTGAGGTAAGCATATTATTTAAAGAACTGTAATTTATCACCCACAGTTTACACATTCATTTGCCAAAAACAACTATGTCAGAATAAGAATACCATTTCATTTGACAGAAAACACAATAGATATCCGTTTTACTCTTTTTATACATTTTAAGATCTACCAATTAGGAAATGTTGTCGAGTTATGGTTTGTAGACATTAGTTTGTTGCATTGCATTGGGTTCTTCAGATCAGCATATTTAGATAGTAGATATTTTCATAGAATCTTTTCTTTGTGGAGCTTTATCAGGTTCTACTATGATATCAGGTTGTCAAACCTTTTTGTCCTTAGGTCTTTTTATCTTGGATTTAAGTGTTAAACCTAGACGTAACCTTACACTGGACTTTTGTAAATGTGCACAGACCTCATTGCCCTCAGGCGTGGATGATGACAGGAGAAATTTTCACACATTGCATCATCTGCTCACACAGGTGATGTCAGTGCATTATTAAACCCACAGTGTATTTGGACACAGTGTGATAAAGGCCTGGGTGTCTCAGCGTGTGGGTTGCGCAAATGACTGTCTTTAGCTCAGCTATTTTGTGGGCTGTTGTTTTCACTTCTCTCCGTCTCTTACCCCCTCTGCACAGAGAGTAAGCGGTGTGACCGAACTATAATCAGCAAAAATGTGTTTACAATTTTTGGTACCTGATAAGTAATAGTGTTTGGACTGTTTTTGGACCGTTTTGAAAAGAAAAGCAAATTACTTCATTCCATTTGCATTCAAGATCAACCATTCAACGCTGTTCCCTAAGCTATTGTGAGAAAAGTTCCTTAAATGTCTTTCTTTAATTTATGGAAAATTTTAATTTATCAATAACTATAAACCAACATTTAGTTCTAAACTACCTACTTATCGAGCTTAATTTAGCTCAATTTACAACCCTGTTACCTATTATTGTATAGTTTTGTTCATACCTTAAAATAAAAATCTAAAATATATTTAAAAATAGTAGAATCTGATGTTATTGCTAGAAAATTAAATCAGACAAATTAGGGTTTTAATCTCTATTAAGAAAAGCCCCAAACAGGGTTGCAAAAAATGCAAACCTCATATAAAATAAAACAGTAGAAATAGAATAAAATAACTAAATAAAGTAAAAAAGTAAAATATTATATGATAAAGAGTATATAAATATAAATTATAAAGACAATATAAATATATATTATATGATTATTTATATAATTAATATTAATATGTAATTTTATGATAAAATAAAAAAAACTATTGCAAGACAGCAAGTGCTTTTCTTTCTCGCTCTCTCATTTGTTTTCTCCATCCTTCCTTTACTATTTGTAATACAATAATTAACATTTTTAGAAATATATTTCTTTAGGGTTAATAAGCCATTATTTTATATTGTACATATAGTGTACTGTATATTTTTGTGTGGTATTTCATTTTTAAATCAAAAATAAACATTAAACCAGACAACAAGTCTTTGTTCTCTCTGTCTCTTTCGGTCTCTCCATCCCTCCTTCCTTCCTTCAGTGGCAATGACTCAGGTCTCTGGAGTTTGTTTTTCCCCTTTTCTCCTCCTAACCCTCCCTTTCCTCTCCTTCTCTCTCGTCTTTTAGTGCATGAATCCTATAAGCAGATAATGACATCCCAATAGAAGGCGTTTGTTGCTCGGTCTGGGCGTGGCCCTCTGCTATTTTCAGGCGCTGTCATGTGATTGGTTCAATGAGGGTATAATTATGTCCAGTGCATGAGAGAATTCACTTTCTCCCTCTCATTCTCTCCCGCTCTTGTATTTAGTGGGGTGATGTTGTATCTTATGGTTGTTAGGCTGCAAATGGCAACAGCCGTGGTATATAATGAATGATTTAATGACCTTGTTTATTTCCTTTAATTGAAAAAGGTGATCTGCAGTTCACAACACATGAGTAAAAATCTAAACACATACAGGCTCATGCTGGGTGACTGTTGTAAAGCAAATCTACTCTTCTGTAAACACGCGGCCTGGCTGTGTGTGTGTGTGGAAGCAGTTGGCACTTTTTTGGAAGAGGATGGCAGCCTTGTGCCAATAGCATTTGGGGAAAAATGGAAAAGAAGGAAAGGTTTGCTATAAAATTCAGACTGTGTTTTGTTACTGCTCTCTATCTGTCTGCCAGATATTGATAGACATTTTCTATCTATCTATCTATCCTTACGAAAGGAAAATATATTTACCAATATATTGTGATATATTGTAATATATTATTTTCCCTTTTTGTTTTCTAATATTTTATATGTTTGAATACATTTAATAATATATTGATGATACATATATTATATAATATTGTAATGATATTAACTCCATAACTACGGGAAGAAGGAGGCGGGAACCAGCGCACAATCCAAAATGAAACTTTAATATTCAAAATAAACACAAAACAGCGCACCAGCCCCTCACGGACGACTGGTGCGCATAAATAAAAAGCAAAACATAAAATAATGGCCCAGGCCTGGTCCTCTCCCGTCCTTCACTATAGTCGCTCCAGTTTTATATCCTTCCATCTCCTACGTGGGACTCGATACCGGCGGTGGGGCGCAGGTGCAGCTCATCTCCAATCACTACACCTGGCCTCACTCCTCGTTCCACGCCTCTCGGCCCCGCTCCACTCGCCACAAATATATTGCAAAATATACAAATAATTGCCGCTTTCAATATATTGAAATACATTGGAAAAAATAAATATTTATAAGAGTATATGCCTAATATATTACATTATATTTTCCAATATACTGCAATATATTTTTGTTTCATAAGGGTATCTATCATTCGTTCATTCGTATCGTCTGTTGTTTTTTCATTCTATCATTCTTTTGTTCAATCTATCATTCTAACATTCTTTCTAACGTTCTATTGTTCTATCCTTCTGTCCATCCATCTATTTTTGTAAAATCTTCTGGTTCGGGGTGGATTATCGCTTCATTTCCCAGAATGCCTCGCTTGTAATGAATTGAATTGAATTCTATTTCAGTAAATTAATTCCTCTTCCTGTCATTCCAATCTAACTTCCTGTAGGGTGTGGCCAATTCGATTGAAATTCACACTCAGTTTTTCAGTTCTGAATTTGGTCGACTCTGTGGGTTGCATGACCTAAGTAATGTTTTTTTTTTTTCATGCGTTCATGTTTATAAATTGTAAAATCTCAAATCAAATGTCTATGTTAAATGGATATTGATAGTGTTTGAATTGAAGACCTCTAAAGAACTGAAATGCCGGCATCTGTGAACATGTCTATATTGATATGACCAGTCACAGCAGTTCAGTGTATCTATAATTCATTGTGTCTGCTTTCATCTTATTGGCTGAGCCCAGATGACATCATGAGCTGAGTGCATCATGATTTTAAGAATGAGGAGAGCTCTGCATTAACAGACGTGCGCCACATGTTAATGTACCATTCATTAACTTGCTAGGAGTTATCGTCTGGGAGCAAGAGAGCATGAACAATACGATTATGTCAGAATGAAAAAAATTGTAT
Source organism: Carassius auratus (assembly GCF_003368295.1). Classification (NCBI taxonomy): domain Eukaryota; kingdom Metazoa; phylum Chordata; class Actinopteri; order Cypriniformes; family Cyprinidae; genus Carassius; species Carassius auratus. The sequence continues at coordinate 7,216 of NW_020529092.1, forward strand.
CCTCAAGACAGCTTAATTCTTGTCTAGTATCTTCCTCTCATTTTCTGTTTCTCTCTCCCTCAGAGTTTAATCCTTTTTTCTATTTACACAGGATTAAATACATAATCAAACGCATCCTAACAGCTGAGAGATCAGGAGCTTTGAAGTTTTTGTGTGCTATAATAGTTAGAGAATTTCTCGTAACTATTTGGACAGAAACATTCTTTTCACAGAGTTGTGTTTTACTGATTGATGCTGGTAGGATTTTATGCATTCATTATTGTTTATCAATATTGTATAGAACATCCCAATATGTTCATTAAAGATCCTTGGGATTGCTGTATTGACATCTTTTATGTTGAAATTGGAAGCTCTGGGGAACATTTTACATTGAGGGGACCCGGAAAAAAAAAACATTATTATTTTAAATATTATATATTATAATTGTATTATTATATAATTGTTTATAATCATAATATCACGATAATATAATATTTGTATTTTTATTATGTAATTATATTAGTATGTAAAATATTGAACATGGATTATATATTACAGGTGCATCTCAATAAATTAGAATGTCGTTTAATTTATTTCAGTAATTCAACTCAAATTGTGAAACTCTTGTATTAAATAAATTAAATGTACACAGACTGAAGTAGTTTAAGTATTTGGTTCTTTTAATTGTGATGAAAAAAAAAAATCTCCACAAATTAGAATACTTCATAAGACCAATGAAAAATAAAAATAAAAATGTTTTTGTGAATTGTTGGCTTTCTGGAAAGTATGTTCATTTACTGCACATGTACTTAATACTTTGTAGGGACTCCTTATGCTTTCATTACTGCCTCAATTCATTGTGGCATGGAGGTGATCAGTTGGATGTGGCACTGCTGAGGTGGTCTGGAAGCCCAGGTTTCTTTGACAGTGGCATTCAGCTCATCTGCATTTTTTGGTCTCTTGTTTCTCATCTTCCTCTTGACAATACCCCATAGATTCTCTATGAGGTTCAGGTCTGCTGAGTTTGCTGGCCAGTCAAGAACAACTTTTGGTGCTTTTGGCAGTGTGGGCAGGTGCCAAATCCTGCTGGAAAATGAAATCAGCATCTTCAAAAAGCTGGACAGCAGAAGGAAGCATGAAGTGCTCCAAAATTTCTTGGTAAACGGGTGCAGTGACATTGGTTTTCAAAAAACAAAATGGACCAACACCAGAAGACGACATTTCACCCCAAATCATCACAGACTGTGGAAACTTAACACTGGACTTCAAGCAACTTGGGCTATGAGCTTCTCCACCCTTCCTCCAGACTCTAGGACCTTAGTTTCCAAATTAAATACAAAACTTGCTCTCATGTGAAAAGAGGACTTTGGACCACTGGACAACAGTCCAGTTCTTCTCCTTATCCCAGGTAGGACGCCTCTGACATTGTCTGTGGTTCAGCAAGTTCCTTGACACGTCTGTGTGTGGTGGATCTTGATGCCTTGACCCAAGCCTCAGTCCATTCCTTGTGATGTTCACTCAAATTCTTGAAACGATTTTGCTTGACAATCCTCATAAGGGTGCAGTTCTCTCGGTTAGTTGTGCCGGTTAGTCTTCCACTCAACTTTCTGTTAACATGCTTGGATACAGCACTCTGTGAACAGCCAGCTTCTTTGGCAATGAATGTTTGTGGCTTACCCTCCTTGTGAAGGGTGTCAATGATTGTCACACTAGCACTTTTGGTGGCCACCCGAGATCGATTGATGTCAGAGTTCGGTTAGTTTGGATGATGTGAACGCTGTCTCCCGAACCGGAGTCCACTTAAAAAGGGTGGTCTGGAGTACGGTTCATGGGAATTCTGGTACGGTTCGCTGCTAATGTGAACGCAATCGTACCAAATCGTGGAAGTCGACCGCTATTAATGACATATTATTTGATAAAAATGTGTGTTTGTGTGTGTTTCACTAACATTCCTGATGAGTGTGCGGCGTTGCTAGTAAGCAACGAGCTAAACAGCAGCTGGCTTGATGATGCAGGCGAACCGTGGTTCGGTCTCCAATATTATGATATGAACACAGTCCAGCGGGGGCAGGGGGAGGGGGGAGCAATCAAACTCGGGTTCGGACCAGGCAAGCGAACCAAGTGTGAAAGCTCCCTTAGACTACTTCAGTCTGTGTGCATTGAATTTATTTAAGTTTCATCATTTGAGTTGAATTACTGAAATAAATGAAATTTTCCAAGACATTATAATTTATGGAGATGCACATGTATATGAAACATTACTTTTTTATTACAGTAATGTTTTTTTGGCTCAATCATTTTCCATCATGCTCAGCTTGTGTGACTGTCAATGCAGATCCTTGTCTCTTCACATGATGTGAGTCAAGTTACAAATCTTTATGATTGTTCATACACTTCAAAGACTATCATTTTCTTTGCACATAGGTACCTATTTTGGTATTAGCATAGAAAGTAATAATTTCTGGTTCAGACATGAACGCTTTATAGAAGAATCTCTGAGTCGACATTTTGTAATTATAATAATTTAAATTGTATTATAATGTCACAGTGTGGGCAACCTTGATTTCCTACTTATCACTAGACTGCACAATTTAAAGGGCAAGTGCACAAATTTGTAAAACTTCTCATTCGAGAGAGCATTTTATTGGTCACAGTTTGCATTTATATTCTGTTCATTTTTGGGATTCTGTGATAAAACATTTCAGCATTCTTTGATTAATTGAAATTTCAAAAGAACATCATTTATTTAAAAATGTTTTGTTACATTATACATGTCTTTACTGATACTTTTGATCAATTTAGTGCATGCTTACTGAACCAAAGTATTAATTTCTTAAAAATAAAAAAGTTAAAAAAAATTACTGACCCCAAACTTTTGAACAGTAGAGTATTTTGTCAACTTGTTCTAGTACACTATACATACATGACCTCAGAACACACAGACATGGACTAAATGAACAATAAAACTCAAATTTTGAAGTCATCTGATCTTTAACTGCATTTTAATTGCATTTGAGTGATGACTAACCGATATGAGGACAGGAAAATGGCCTTGCTACTCGATAGTCGTTTCTCTAGGTATCATCAAGAACTGCTGATGTGTCTGCTTTGAATCATAATGCTTCTGTTCATGCGGGTCGCTGGGAAATGGATGAAATATTATGCAGTTTCCTCATGTTGTTACAGATCGAGACACTCATTGGCTGATCGGCATCTGCTGACCTCACATTCACAGTTGATTTGTTCAGTACATTCTTACTGTACCCTGCGTTTTCTTTCCCTGGCTCTTTCACTGTCTGCTCTCCTCTATCTCTCCTCTCTCCATCAGCTTAGGCAGAGCGGAGCAGGAATGCACCAGCTGTGAGCCGTACTGCAGTGCCAGGGGACTGTAAAAAGGGACGGACTGAAAGGGCTTCCTGTCGGCAGACAGCAGAGAGGACATACGGGACTGTATCTGAGCGTCTCAGAGTCAGGTAGGACACAGACTGTCTTGTGTGCCATTACTCAGAGGGCTAGACGAGGACTTCCTGTCCACCAGTGGCTTGGGAATGCTGTTGGAATGGGTTTTTCACAAGCTAAGGATGTTTGGCGTCCTGATATTCAGCGACGTGCCAGGTTAGAAGTGAGCTGGGAAAGGTTTGAAATGAGGCATTGTATGTTGAGCAGTCTTTCTTTCTCTATGTGGTTCATTTCCTAAAAATGCCCTCATTTTTTCATTCCTCTTTCTCTGCATCAGGTCCTTTGGTTCAGCTATGGGGTAGGTTTTTGATGGGAAGTTATTGGTGTGTTGGTTCCAGGTAACATTCATCAGTTTCAACAACAGATGAATGGCTCTTTAGAAAACCACAGATTGCTTCTCTTTGGAAGTTCATTGGAATCTATGGAACATAAAAAGTTATTCTATTGTTTAACAAGAATTTACTTATCTCTTATCAGTCTGGAGGTACTTAAAGGTTTTTCATTTGGTTTTCCTTGGATTTTTTTTTTAAAAGGTCATGTCACTTGGGAAGGTTCTCCTTTTAACATAATTTGAGCTTTAAAAGATTCTTGTTTGACACCATAAGGACATGTGGTCAACATGAAATGCAATTACATCCTTTCTACTTTATTAAATAGGAATTGAAAGGGAGAGTTCACCCAAAAATAAAAATTCTGTCATTTACTTAACCTCATGTAATTTCTTCTTTCTTTTGTGCATGGAAAACAAATGAAGATATTGTGAGGAATGTCTCAGTGTTTTGTTCATACAATGAAAGTTAAAGGAGTATAAAGTTGCTTTGAGATTTGCAGAAGAAAGAACATCATAGGTTTGGAATGATATGAGGGTGAGTAAGTGATGACAACATTTTTAAAACTGGCTTAATATATATATATTCTGAATTGGTTTTATAATTTCATTATTCATCGGTCATTATTAATTAATATATTTTCATTCAGTATTATGTTTTTTGTCACTTATATTTAAAAAATGTAGCTTTTCGTCTAATATTTATATTTAATATTTCTTCAGATTTATTTAAACTAATAAAAATGTTTCAGTTTTAATAGTTTTAGTTAAAAAAATCAACTGAAGTATTAAAGTTATGGCAATAACAGAAACCATTGATTACCATTGGCATCACCATTGGAATACCATGTTCCAGGTTAAAATGCTCCTCAATGTGAAGGAGTGAAGTAACCCCCTACAATATACAGCAAGCTGGCATTAACATCTGGCTCCGTTTTGTTGAGAAACACCCCCTTTTTCGATCTAATCAGTTTCACCTGGTTAAAATCCTTCTTTTTTTCGCATTGAATGTTCTGTAGATAATGACCAGAGGCTTTACTTGTTCAAATACACTAGCCTTAAATTTGTTTCTCTCTCACATCAGTGTCAGTAACACTCGAGGGGGTTGCATCAGTGAGATGTGTGAGTGTTTTTGTACCAGGTGAGTGAGTTTGGAAGAGGAACTCTACCATCAGCTCAGTCATGTGGAGCGTCTGAGATAACACACCTGGCATGAGTGAACTACAGACCTCAAGTAACCTCTCTCACACACACACACACACACACACACACACCTGCATGCACGCGGTGTCTATGCACACTTATTCACATGCAAACAGAAGAATATGCTTCCACACATGCATACAGTGACCCACATGAAAGAAATGTCAAACCATGACACAAAAAGAAGTTTGTTACAGTAAGTTTCAAATGATAAAACGATACATTCAATGTTTTTACATTATTTGTTTGCAGAAACAACTTAGTTTAAAACTTTTCAAGTGTGACTCACATGCAAAAAATTTTTAAAGTATGGCTCCCATTTTAAAATAGTTTCTCGGGGCTTTTGTAGAAAGCAATTGCAACCCTCTTCCTGTGCAAGGCGTGCTGTGTTATCTTTAGCAGTGTATGAAAGTTGTTTCCTCTTTTTGAAACTTTGACTTTTAGGGTGTGTATGTTAGAATGATATTTTAAATGGGATTATCACAGTGCTTTTTCCTACGTTTAGGATTTGGGAACGTGTTTATGCGTGTGAAACGAGTGTGGCAAACTTCTCAGAGTCTCTGAGCAGGGCAGTGGTGTTTTCTAGGGGAAAATGACACAGCTCTCTCTGTGGCTGGTACACCCAGATGCAAATAAGATAAAAGAAGGTTTCCATGGTGACAGAGAGAATAAGAGAATAAGAGAGAATGATCGCTGAACACACACTCACAGTTGCTTCAGTCTGTGCTTTATCATGTGATCACACATTGAAACCCTAAACACATGCACACACTTAAACATCTTAACGCGGTGTTTTGCATGCATGCTACACTATGCTTGGTCGTGCACTGTGACACACCAGGGCATATGTTAATATCAGTCCCATAATGCATTGTGGTGAGCCACATTGGCTGGTGACACATGTGTAAGTTCCTGTCTCACTCTCAGTGGAGATACAGCTCTCGCACTACACGCGGGTAAGAAAAAACTTACACAAACAGCCTCAGATATACATATTTAATGTATATGTTCTGTCTGGATCTATAGCTCCGAAACTATTTATAAAAGGGAATTTCTGAAAAAAAATGCTTGTTTTATAATGAATGTGTATAATTCATTGCTTTAGAAAAACTAACAGTTACATTGATTTTAGACCTTTTGAGTTGTTTGCTTATGGCCCATTTACACTTTTTTGCATTGTTTAATGTGCGTACAATTGGAAAGGTTTTGTTTTATGAATATTTTGAAAGTTTACGTGTTGTTTTAGCAGTCTGTTGATATGTTTTCAGTAGTAATCTTTCTAAATTTGTTAAAAAAAATTAAAAGATTTGCAATATCTTGACCATAAAATGATTTTTCATCCATATTGCAACTTTTTATTTTGCAGTTTGTAACCATAAAAATATCATATTAAATACTAAACAATTAGTAATTATATTACAATATAATAATATATTTCATTAATATATTTGAATACTTTACTTACTGTACACTTCATGCATGTTTACACAGTTTTCTCTTAAAACGACTAACATTTTTTTCAGTGTGTATTCTAACACGCTTGAATGCTTCCTCATGTGTCTCTTTGTCTCGTGAATGTTCAAGTTCTGGTGTGCAAGCCATGTACATGGCCTTTTTTGTGTATGAATTACTTTGTAAATTTCCATTGCATGAAATTGTTGGACTTTGCTGAAGAGTCATAATAGCTACTGATCGCTCTCTCTCTGTCCTTCTGACAATGCTCCACAACTTATTTGATTATATTTAAAGTCAGTTTGAAGAATCAGGGATGTAAATCTACTGCCAAGCGCCATTGGCCAGGTTAAACACACCAGCAACATCGCTTATGAATGTATGAGATGTTTAAAAGGCGATTTGTTATTAGTATATTAAGCTGTTTTTTTTTCTCTAAGACACTCTTGGGAGGTGTTAAAGTAAGGTGTGATGTTTTTGGCAGGAGGAGATAAACAGCCGTTCTGTTTAGTAATTCAGAGCTGTTGTCATTTTTTCCCGTTTGTTGTAGCAAAGTGTACTGAAATGCTCCTTTCTCAACATGCTTTGGGTCAAACAGTGTTAGGCTTTGTTAGGTTTTGTAAGACCTTGTTCCAAAAGAGGACGTTTGCAAACTGAGAACTTCTCACTCACTGTTACTCATAAACTTCCTGTTTTCTCACCGTTTTAACTGTTTCAACTAGTTTCCTAATTTAGAGTTTTCTGAGTGGATACAGAGCCTCTGAACTATCTTTTAACATCAGATGTTTGCAATATCACTGCACAAGTTTAAAGATTGACACATTTAGTAAATTAATTGTTGTTTTTATGAAGACGTCATAATATTTTATATATATATATTTTTAGATATTTTACACAAAATAAAATGTTGTGCTTTCATTACCTTACAATATTTTTTCAGTGTTATTTCTTATTTCTTACTAACTAAATTAACTGTTTAATGAAGCATAATATTTAATGAATATATATATATAAATGTTCATGTGTGTGTGTGTGTGTGTGTGTGTGTGTGTGTCTGTGTGTGTGTGTTAAACTATTAATCGTGATTAATCTCATCCAAAATAAAAGTTTTTTTAATGTGTGTGTATACTGTGTATATTTATGATTTATATATGAAGACACACACATACAACAAATATTTTACAAATATTTACATATATATATGTGTGTGTGTGTGTGTGTTTGTATAATCTTTAAGAATGATACATTTCATAAATGAATAGCTATAACTTAAGGAAGCATAACGTGTAATGAAAAAAATGAGTTCTTTAGTATATGTATTTGTAGCAATTACTAGGCCACATGCATATATATATATATATATATATATATATATATATAAATATATGCATTTAGTGATTGTTAATTGTGGATATTAAATTTGGTAAATCATGCCAATATGTTGAAATATAAATGTGTAAGACAGCACTAACAAGATAACCTTTACTTTTGTTTTTGTTACACCAACAATTCACTTTATGAGAAGAGTTTTCTATAGCTTATATAGAGAGATCGATTGCCGGGGTGATGATGACACTGCAAATGTGTAAATATAGTCTTCCCAGAATGTTTCTGTAAATCATACAGCCATGAAAAAGCATCATTGTTGTTACCTATGAGGAGAAGGCCTCCAGAGATCAATAAACCTGAAGGAACACCGAGAGTTCTGCTGTCTTAGCCTTTTTAGTTCGCTACAGCTTTGGATTATTTAGAGCTAAATAATGAATCGACACCTCAAAGACTAAAGAGTAACTTGGAAATCCTTTCATAGTGTTTGTAAACTGATTATTGCAACATCAAAGGTAATTCTACTATAAAAGTGGTTGTAGCATTGTGATGTAGGGCAGTGCTTTAGTTTGGGTGCTGTAGTAACTCAAGGCCTGAATGCCTTCGATAAATCAGTAAAGTAGGCCAGCACAATGCTGCTTTTATCAAGGGCATTTGAAACTTCGCCAGTGACTTTCAGCAGTGCAAGCTAGACGCGATGCCCAGCGGCAAACACCTGAGTGGCATTTACGCTGTTCAGACCATAGCTGATGTCTGTAAGCATCGTCTTAGCGAACTGTGCTGAGAGAGATGGCGTAATATTCAGAAAAGCAGGGATTTTACTGAATAATTTAATAGATCATTTAGCTTCAAGTAGCTCTGCTCAGATAATGTGATAAAATATAAAAGATATGTGGGACTGTGCAAGAGAAAAGGGTGTGGTTTGCAGGGTTTAAATGAGGTTATCGGATGCCAAGAGGTGTCCAGACTTACTGAGTAACGAGAATAATCTCTAACCCAGCAAGAGTTCACATCCACCAGCCAGCACAATTTACAGCATCCTGACACATACCAGTGCTGAGACGAGAGAGAGAGAGAGAGAGAGAGAGAGAAACAAGCATTGCTATGACTGAGACTAAGACTGAGGTTTTTTGTGCACTGAAAACTTCGGTCGCGTTCAGTGTGTATATCTGGCACTGATTTGAGAGCTGAGAATGAAGGCATCATGCAGTGATTTTTGTTAAACATGGTGCTGACAGTTGTCTTTGCCACCTTATGGTTTTTATTTCCTGATCTGAAGGCGAACTTCCTGTCTCCGCTCCATGTTCAGGTATGACTTTCATATTTTGCATGATTCAAAATGGCCCCGTGTTCGCATAGGCCGCACGAGTAACTATGTGTTCTCCAAATGGGTTTTAGCACCAGAAGGAACTTTTTCTCCACATCGCCATTCCTAGTGTGACGGAGTAAGCGAAGCCAGACCCAGTGGATGTGGTTTTAGGCATCGGTTTATCTGAAATAAACAAAAAGTATTTAAAAAACAAAGTGTCTGTTGGAAATAAAGATCAATCCATTTGGAAAATGATGTAACCTGTTGATACATTCCAAGAACTAATCACTAGATTTGCCAAAGTTTGCCAGGCTAGCGGCAACACAGTTTTGGTAGATAGATGCTTCGATACATAGAATTTTATTTAGGTCACTTAAACTAGTTAGAACTGTAATTTCTGGTTTGTTATCTGAGTTTTGCGTTTCTGTAAAATGATCAATAATTTTTGTCAGGATCCATGAACTATGAACATGACTGACCAAAATATCTGGAATCCTAAAAATAACAGGCTCCTGAAACTTTTTGACAGGCAGAAATTATGTTGTTCATACAATGTTTTTGCTATTTCACATACAGTATACACAGAGATGCTTAAAATTTGGCTTTGTATCACAGGAATAAATTCCATTTTAAAATATGTTAAAATAGAAAGTTTTAAATTATAATATATTTTACACTATTACTGTGTTTACTGGGATTTTACTCACATAAATGCAGCCTTGGGGAGCATAGGAGACTTCTTTCAAAAACATTAAAAATATCACTGACCCCAAATTTGAATGCTAGTGTTGGATTCTTGTCTAAACTGGGACTTTATGCTGTTAGTTAAACATTTGTCTAGGTAAGACTGTTTTACACCAGCATTCCCAGCCTCTCTTTCTGTAAACTATATATGGTCTTTGACTAACTGCGTAAACAGCCACACCCAATCACTTTCACTCCTTTCTCTTCAACTTGTTCACTCAGACATGTTTAAGCTATAAATGGTGAAGCATTAAAGAGAGACCTGTGAGAGATGGTGTGAGGGTTTGAGAAAGAGAGGCACGTCAGGGTTGTAGCTTCTGAATAAGGGTGTTTGACGATCATGTGTGCATCTAGATGTCTGTTTGGTGAGTCAGTGTTTGGCGCAGAGAGGTCAAGAAAACTCTGAAGAGTTCTGACCGACATAAATCAAGTCATCCCAGTCAGCTTGTGCTTTAACTCACTTCTCTATCCATTATAATGCATTGATAGAATACACACATAGTCCACATGAATATGCATTTCTTGTGCAGGCATGCAAAGGTTTGTGCCCTCCAGAAAGTACTCCAAAACTGTCAAACTGTCGAAACTAACAGACTACAAGCTAATTATAATATATCTTAGTTAAGTCAAGCTGTCCTTTTGAAAGAGTAGCTAGCTAAAAAACTATATTAATATCAGGATAAATATACACTGCAGTTCAAAATATTTGTTTAATTATTATTTTTTGAGAAATTAAGAGCTTTTATTCAGCAATAGTGGATTAAATTGATCAAAAGAGACAGTAAAGACATTTAAAATGTTACAAAAGATTTTATATAAAAGTTGTTCTTTTGATCTTTCCAGTCATCATAGAATCCATTATCTAAGAATAAATGCAGCCTTGGTTGCATAAGAAACTTCTTTAAACAGATCTATCAGATTAACTGTCTAATTCCCGCATTTATTTTCATATAACTTTTGGTGAAAGGAATTGAACTTAGTTATATAAGCTATAGTAAATGCAACTGATAAAATTAAAAAATACACTCATTTTAATAACCAAAGTTGAAAGCATGAAAAGGAGCGTTTGGCAACTTTTTTTTTGCTTCAAATAAAAAATACTCAGAGGTTAAAATGAATCAGCATATTATTTTCTTGGTCCTTGAATCATTATTTGCATGAATCCCTATGAACAGTCTAATTCACTGAAATGAATCAGACTTCCCAGCTTTACAAGATTCAATGCCAGACTGTTTTGAAACTGGCTGAACAAGATTTTGTTACTGGAAAAAACGTTAATAAGTTTGAACATTTAGCTAGTTTTAACTAGTTTTGTCCCAGTGAGATGCACATGTTAAATTAAAAGGATGCAAAACTTGAATGTTTGGCCATTTTCGCAGTCTGCTAATAGATTTCCATTTAACAACTAGAGAGTGAGTGAGAGTTGTTTCAGTGGAAAGTATGACCATCTTTTCTTCTCGTGTGACTATTTCTGCCACTTTCATCACTCTTGATACCAGAACAAATTTTAGAAGTATAAGGACACAAAAGTATGAGTGGAAAGGAATAAGACAGGAATTATTGGATAAGAAATTTTCCCCTATGTGTAATATCTGAATGAATCAGTCTGTTGAAGGTAATGGGGAAAGAGGTAGTCAGAGTGAAATGAGAGTGTATGTGTGTGTTGGTGTGGTTGTTAATATAAACCAGAGTTGGACTGTAGCCTTGGTCTTGGTGTCAACTGCATAAATTATCATAAATGTATCGCTGATCCCAGCCAAAGAGTGCCTAATCAGGCTAAACATTCTGATATCAGGCCTACTGTAGTTCACATGAATGTTTTCCATTTAAAGGAAAACATATAGTGTGTATGACTAAAATTGTGTTTATTAGGCGTTTAAATGGCCACATGAACCACCCTGACGTCTAGACATGGGGAAATCGACTTTACAGTTGTATTTTTAACAAGAATTCATTTTATGATGTCAAAAGATATTTACATTTATATTCAAGTAAGGTTATGTTTTATTATTTACCCCTAAGATTCAAGCACAAAGCTGAAACAAAGATGCTAAAAGGTATAATTTATAATAGGTGTTATCATGTATGCCATAAATAACAGATGTTTTAGTTGGTATATTCTGCATTCTGTTTTAATTACTCAAATTGAATGAATGATTAAATGACTGAGAGAGAATGAATGATTGATATAATTTGGATTGATTTGATTGACCCTTACAATTTCTTTTTTTATGTTTGGCTAATGTTTTGGTTGTATTGTGTTTCTTTGCAATTGAAAAAAGTTTTTTTTTTTCTTTTTTCGCCACACCGGTATATCAGCCATTACAGATAAACTATTAACAACTTTTTTTCCGATAAATTGACCCAGAAAGTTACACGTTTTGCATTCTGACATAAATGTGCTTAAAGGGATAGTTCATCCAAAAATTCTGTAATTAATTACTCACTGTCATGACGTCCCTAACCCGTAAAACCTTGATCGTGGTAATTACATTGCTGTCTATGGGAGCATCAGAGAGTTCTCAGAATTCATCAAAAATATCTTCATTTGTGTTCAAAAGTTGAACAGAGGTTTTACGGGTTTGGAACATCATGACGGTGAGTAATTCATTTTTGGGGTGAACTATCCCTTTAAAAATAAAACAGTTTGTGGTTGGTCATTCCAAATGATCTCTTCCTTTGTAAAAATGGATGGTTTTTAGACAGAAATAAAGCTTAAATAAAATATAAATATAAGAAAAAACATTAGAAAATTTTTAGAAAAAAAAAAGAAAGAAATGTTGCATTGGCCACTAACTGAATAAGTTTAGGTTAAGGTACTAATTATTTAAACAGAAAATAAATAAATAAATAATTACCTTAGGCTACTTAAAGTAAAAAAAGAAATAAAAAAAATCACAAAAGCACATATAATTACTAAAACCTAAGCTAATAAAACCCAAAATTTAAAAACTAAAGTTTATTAAAAATATTAATAAATACGATATAAATAACACTAAAATAACACTGGTTTGTAACTCTGATTAGCAGTTTCCTCTTATGCACATGCTGTTGACATTTTAGGCCCTCAAGCTGTAGACTTAAAAGTGCTCATCAGTACGACAGCTCTTCTGACCCCACACACACTTGAGCTTTGCACACTTCCCTGAACTGGCTTCGTAAGTGAATCTTAAAACAGTTCTCTCCAAAACCAAATTCCTTGTGTCGAAGGGCGTGTGAACAACAGCAGAGTTATGATTTCCTTTTTCTATTGACTTCTGCAGAAAAAGCTCTAAATGTCCCTTTATTATTGAGATTATTCCATCCTGAGTTGTGTGTCATTTTTCCAGCAGTCAGATAGAGTCATAACCGCAGTCATTGCTGGGCGAGGCTCAAGTATGCAAATAATGCAATAAAGCTTTTTTTCTTAAAGATAATGAATTAATGTTCCAGCTTCAAGGCTTTATTGCCATCCAGGAAAGTATTGTGTAGTTTAAAGTGACTCTAAATCCCGGCCATGTGGGAGTTTGTTAGTATTAACATCAGTGAGATAAATGAACACAACCCAGTTCTCCTTTAGATCTTCTTTAAATAAATAGGCCTAGCTCATGGTGTAAATGTATCACACTTTTCAAAGCGGATTATTGGGAAAAGGCTTCATTCAATGATATATTAACCTCCCGAAATGGCCATAACTGAGATAGTGATGATTCAAAGTCGAATTAAGACCAAATCCTGTCTTTCCCAGCAGCAGATAAGGTTGCTGCACAATGCACCAGGTGTGCAGCTTTGTATGTGCGCGTGTCCCACTGCAGTCTGGTGTCCAACGCAGACAGACTCCTGGGGAAGCATGGTGTAATCTTACAAGCACGCTCGTTTTCTTTTCTTTACCTCCCTTTCCTTCCTTTTGCCCCATCCCCTTCTCATTTTCTTCTCTCTGAGGACCTCACAGTGGCAGCAGCACTTCCTGGTTGTGTCGGTGGGCGGTTCCAGTCAGCGTGATTGGCGCTCGAGCTCGGTACTCTGCGCAGTGCTGCTGTTTCTCACAGACTCTCGGCTCACATACACACAGACTGTGGCGAAACCAGCAGCCACACGCGCAGCCTAAGCGCTCTGTCTCTCTCTCTATCTGTCTCTCTCTTTTTCTCCTCCTCTTTGAGAATGGTCCACCCGGTGCCTGAGGTTCAGCTGTCGCGGCCTGCCGCCCGTGTCTGATCTCTCACCCACACATACGCGCGCTCAATACTAATCATGATGTGAGAGGTAAGAACTGCTGTTCTATACCATTTGTCTTTTGCAGATCTAACAACATTGCACCACTTTTGCATGCTTCGTAGGTCTGGGATTGGGGGTTGTTCAGTGTGTGTGGGCTGTTTTTAACTTTAAATGGTGCTTTTGTGGTGAACTATAGTTTATGTCTAGGTGATCGCAAACATCACGGGAATCTCAGCTGCATTCGAAAAAGTTGCGCGTGTGCTTTTGACAGGGAAGTCCCCTACCCCTGCGCGAGCGGCTACTTTAGACAGCGGCGAGTGTCTAATTGGTTAACTGTTGAACCTGAGAGCACTTCTCCTTTTTAACCCCCTCCCGGGTCTCACTTCCCTTCTGTTTGTTTTATGTGCGTTCCAGCGCGCGCAGGGTTTTTTCCCCTCTTATGACATAGCCACGCTCTCCACTGTCCTGCATGTAAATTACGTGTGACATGTTTAACTGCTGCTTCCTAATATGGCTCGTGCTAGATTTCAGAGCGGTAGGATCCAGTCCAGTCAGGCACCCGGACTGCACGGGGGCGTGTGTGCGAGAGCGTAACTGTCTGCGAGAGGGAGAAGAGAGGGGAGAGAGATGTTGACGCAGGTTTTCACTTCTGTCTGAGTGCGTCACTCTTCCGTGCCGTCATGTAAGTAAACGCTGAACACGCTCTCACTGCAGAGAGTAACCTATGGATTGCAGGTCTGCTCGTCGGCTGCATTGAAACGGAATCATGTAAGGAAGGATTGCTTAAGAACAGGTTATACTGACTTTTAGTGCACTTGCAAGGGTTATTGTTTCACCGTTCTGCAGAGTATTTACAAACTAATGTCGTCGCTGAGAAGTCAATGTTGATTGGTGGCATATGATTAAAGCAATTGTTTTGGTTGTTTGAAGATGGCATTTTTTTAAGCTGGGGTGAGGGTAAGAAAAATAAAGAAATGTTCTGCCAGGGTGGTCTGGCGCCAAGTCTTTGGGTTTTGTCGATGGCATGCTGTAGTTGAGAAAGTGAAAGTGCACATGCAAGCCAGTGTTGCCAAGTCCGCGGTTTTCCCGAGGAATTTGGCTACTTTAATGCTGTGGCCGCTGTTGTTATCCATGCCCGCAGGTTGAAGCGACTCCAGTAACATGATATTTATCCCCTGGAATGCGAATTCTGGCAGGGAAACTCATCCAAAAACTTGTATTTTACCCCGGAATGCAATTTTAAATTGTGGACCCCTCGAAACGTGATTGGGCTATTTTTGAGTAGATATTTTGCGGGTTTTCTTGTGTTAACCTGGCAACCCTGATGCAAGAAACCTTCACTATATTTTGCATCAGATTCTGTTTAGACTAGCTCTAAATCGTAGATGTAAACTTTGAATTCTGATGGATTGTAAAGTTGATGTAAAAGTATTCTTGTAAGTTAATTGTTGGTTTAATCCCATATGCTAACTGGTAAACAACTATTGAGATGATAAATGTGTTGCACCTGCGCCAGGTATCGTTATGACACTATATCTGGTTGTTCATCATGTTTTTTGTCTAGCCAACATTCTTGCATTTTTATCGTCTTCACGTTTTATTTGGGGTGTTTTTGCATGCAAATGTGCCTGTTGTTTTTAATGCCACTAATAAAATATATCTGATGGCGGCTGCATGTTGGATGTGTCGAGATTTGTTTGTACGTTCAACTTCTAGAGAGCGTACTCACAAAAAATTACTTATTGTTTTGATAAATTCCCGACTCTTATCAAACTGAATTGTTGACTATTATTATTTGAGTAGATAATAAATGGTATGTCAAAAATAATTAACATTTGACCTCTCCAATTCACACAGCTTTGTAAAACATTTAGCGCTGTGCTTGTTTCTGGGTTACTGGGTAGAAGGGCTTTTGCTTGAAGTATTGTGCTGTGTAACCATGGTGATGATACTATTTTCAACCCTTTTCAACATGGCAATCATCACCTACACACATCTGAGTCAAGCGATGGAAGGCTGTGGTTTAGATAACCATCTCCGTTTGCCTGCACACCTTTCTGATCAAGCCCTCCACCCAGATTCAGGCCAGTTCCTTTATGCGCTAATGCTAGAAAACAAAAACAAAAATGCTGATTTGGGTTCGGCTGAAATTGGCGAAATTGTAATCAGCATTTTAGAACATCCACATGATGCCTGATTCCAGATCAGGTGCATTTTGAATTGCATATTGACATCATCAAATCCATTCTTTGCCTTAGTTAAATTCTCAAGGTATGCCTTAAAGGGATAGTTCACCCAAAAATGAAAATCCTGTCATCATTTACTCTCAATCTGTTTGTTTCTTCTGCTGAGCACAAAATAGATATTTTGAAGAATTTGAGTAACCAAAGAGTTGATGGTAGCCATTTGCTTCCATAATGTGAAAATTGTTTTATAAAATACTATGAAAGTCAATGGCTACCGTAACCACATTCTTCATAATTTACTTATAAGTTTATAGTTTTGAGGATTTTTCTGAAATAACTAACAGATTTGTTCATGAAAGTTTAGTGCTATGGTTTGATCATAAAAATAGTGGTGATGTGCATCATACAACCTTAATTTTGGGGGTTTTACAAGATTGGGCTATAAGGTTCTTGGGTTTAATGGTTCTTTGGAGATTTAAAGAAGTTGAAGATCAGCGGATTGGGTTTTTTAAAGCAACAAAAGCTTTATGCAGATATATCCTATATAAAGTTATTTTTGGAACCTATAAAAGTTCTATGACATCATACTGTATGACATCATACAGTTAGTTTTGCAGTTCTCTATCCTTCCATTTATAAAAGTGTTGGTACAGCTCACTAATGACACACTTTTACACATTTGCAGCCTTAAATGGTAACAATTTCCCATATGCTCAGGATGTAGCTAGTTTGTTTACAGATGTTATTTAAAATCTCCATCAAACAGTACTTTTTTTAATATGAATACTCTGCATATTTGAAGTGTCAAAGCTCTGTGCAGGGAGAGTATTTTTTTTCCGTTTCCTAGACACAGACTAATCTAAGACTGATTTGAACCTTTCATTATAATTCCTGCATTTAAAAAGCTGGTCTTTAATATTGCACGGCTGTTGAATTACAAACAGAGCCACAGGAAATCAAATGTTCAATCAAGCATTTCTCACTGGCAGGAGCATATTAGAGAGGAGTACAGACGTAAATAAAGCCATAAGCCCAAAGTGCAAAAACAATGCACACTTAATATCTCATTCATGTGAATCATTGAAATAGTTTCCATGTCTGAAAAGAGAACATAACATCCATTTCTCCTCCCAGTGGCAAAAATGGTTGACTTTTTAATGGGCTTTGATTGGCACACTTCCAGATCGTTCTCTCTCTCCCTCACTATCGGTCTTATTTTCTCTCCTTGTTTGACCTTGCAGCAACTTCTAAGAATTGTTATTCCACTGCAAAGGATTGTGGGAGAGATACGGTGACATAATAGCCAAATAATTTAACTAAAAGAAAAGACTAAAGAAACAGCATTATTATGTTCAAGTGAAGACGAGGATCGTTAAGTAGAATCCAAGTCCGAGCATGAATTTTCCTTTAATTGTCATGGTGATTATTCCTCTTCTCGGTAAACACAGATAACGCAGGCATGAGATCAGGATCATGCTGCAAGCCTCATGGATTCACATTATCCAGAGCGATCATTTTCTTTTCATTTCACAAAATCATTTAGCCTGTTTGGGGTATTCAGTGTTCCCAGGATCCAGTCTTATCGGATTAAAATATTTCATTACATAAACAGGGCTGTTCTTTTTGTGTGTGTGTGAGTGTGTTTGTGTGTGTTGTGGACATTTGTGTCTTTTAAAGTTCATTGCGTGTACACATGCGTGTGTTTTTGTTTTATAGTGTACTTCCACAATAATTTTTCAGCATGTATTTAATATAATTATGAATTTTAATTATTTGTTTCTGCTGAAAAATACTTATTCAATTATTTATTTCCTTTTTTTATATATTTAAAAAATTTTTGTATATGGTTAGTGTTGCTCCCACATGCAGACCTTTTTGCCAAGAAATTCAGACTTCAGGTTTTTAGCAGTTTGTTGTGGATGGTTATTAAGTATTTTGTATTTGTATCTTGGTTACTTTTTATGGTGGTTTCTTACTGTTCCAATTCAAAAGAGGCCATTTTCAAGTCTCAATGATATTCTGGTCTCTAAATATGACTCATTGTAATAAGAAACTTTGTAATTTCTGTTAATTTCTTTCTTTTGTTAATGCAACTGCTAATACCAAGCTAGCACAATTTAATAACAATAACTTGGAGTAGCTATGTCATAATGTTTTTTTTTTTTTTTTGGTAAAGGTGTTTTCTCTCACCCGCTCTCATACAGAGCTGCTGCTCTTAACTGGCATGTGGCTGAGAAACATTGCTTCATCTCTTCCTATTATTGGCTCACCGCGAGTCGTGCAATACTTCAGAGGAACAGGAAATGACCTCGCCGTCCACTTTCCACCTTCTCAGTCTCTGTTAAACGATATGTTTAAGCTCTTAGCTGTAGTTGTGATTTTGATTGGTTTTCCTCAAGCTGGACTGAAACTTCAGATTGTGAAGGGCTTCTTTGTATTTGTGTGTGTGTGTGTTTGTGTAAGAGAGCCCAGTGTGTGTGTCACTGAGGTGTGTGTTGGGCCAGGAATGTGTGTGACAATGTTTTATTTGCTCGGACTGACAGTATTGTGCATTTCTGGCATTTTTAGGAGTGTGAAGGATTTATGCAGCTGGTGAGAGTCTAATAGAGAATGAGTGACAGAGAGAGATAGTGAGATAAAGTGGAGGATGGGCTACGTTCCAATTCTACTCATGCTATCTGGCCTAAATAGTATGCAAGATTAGTATAATTCCAGTGAATTGCGCATTTTCTGTATGCATGAAACACCTGGATAATCTACTTTATCTACCAAAATATGCAGTATGCAGTATAATATGCTTTGAATATTGAGTCTCCTACGGTGATGCACCCAACTTAATCAGTTTTACATGACACTGGATCCAAAATGTAAAATGTTTATTTCTGGGACGATAACCACCGGACATTGCTAGCTGAAGTAAACAGATGTCATGTGATAGCCTCATGGAGTTCATGTGCTGATAATGTGGCATGATATAGTTTAAACTGCTTGTTGTTGCAGAATGCATTCCATTTCACATGCTATTTTAAAAGAAATATTAAGAGTTATACAGTATGTAGATGATTCTTCTTCAGTTAGGGGAACTTTTCTGTCCCATGGGATGATTTAAAAAATTGAATCTTTCTAGTTTTAAAGGATACACGTAAAGGATAAATGATATTATCTTTATTTGTTTTAGGGTTTTTTCGTTTGATTCGCTTTTTCAGTAAATGTAATTATTGTTTTTTTTGTGTGATTTTTTTTTTTTTTTTTTTTTTTTTTTTCTCCATAGTTTTAAATAGAAGTTTGAAATAATTTCAGTACCCAAACTTTTAACCTTACATTTATAAAATATTTAAAACCAGGAAAATTCTTCTTTGCCCCTTTTCCTAAATTCATTAGATATATATATTTGTATTTATGTTTAATGTGTAAGTTTATTAGATGGTTTATAATTATTAAAGATAGTAATATAAAAACTTGAGTCAATCAGTTTTACAGTAGTCAGCATTTGAAGTTCATCAAACGCATTCAAAGAACGCATTTTGGATTTCGTTTTTAGTACAACTTTGATCCACTTCAAATGTTGACTAGTGTATACACACACACACTATACAAACTGGCTGCAACTGGCTGCATATATATATATATATATATTTCATTTATTTATTTTTATTTTTTGTATAAATTTTATTTAAAAAATTATGTAATTTTTTTTATAAATTTTATAAATAAATATAAATATTGCTATAATTTATACATATTATTTATTTATATATTTTTTTTTTCAGGTAGTCAGAAACGCCTCTAATTCAGTTCTGTTCAGTTGGTGAAGAGTTAAAGCTGGTGTGAAAGGATCTAATCACAGTAGGGTTGGGCTGATACACAATGCCATCGCCGATGGCCGATAGACATCACAATGTTGCGCCGACATCGTTATGCCTTCCCCAACGCCCCTTTTTGAATGCACAGTCGCTTACTTTCACTTTGACTTTTGAGATTCGTGATCACACGTACTCTACTTATACTATGGAGTGGCTGTACTTACCACACATTTTACAAGATTATATGTTGGTTGTTGGTACTGAGAATCTGCAAATCTTTCGCCAAATATATATACACTAAAACAAAAAAAAAATATAGAACGTGTCCTCATTCAAATGTGCCATCTGTTCCTGTTTCCATTGACACTGCGAACCATGCAGCTTCTTTTTTTATTATATTTTAAATATGTATTATATAAAATAGGATGCTGCGCTACGGCTAAAATTAGCACTTCATTTTTTTTTTTCTGTTCAGAGAGGTCACACAGTGACGTATCGATCATCTACTGGTCACACAACTTCACGTGATGCGAATTCGCAGGTCTGAGTTCACCAAACTTGAACTTTCGAATGCAGTGAAATGTGACATTTTTCACATGAGCCTGCGTTTCCGGTCTGACGCATTCGCATGCATATGAATGGAAGTCAATGGAACGAAAAGTGCAGTGTGACCGCCCCTTTAGGAATGATTAGTTGTTTTCCCTTATAAGGATTCACGCTTCAGGCACACCTCCCCCAATCCCCCCATCACATCACAATGTTTCACTGTAGACATCGTCTCATGCCAAATTTGAAGACATTTCCCAACCGTAAATCACAAACTGGTTTGCTGAAGAGTCCTTTCGGAAGGTCTTTCTAAGCTGTTCTGTGGTTTTGTGTGTTGCAGGTGGGTACTGAGTATCGTGCCCTCTCTTGCGTCTGCCGCTGCTTGGACCTGCTTATAGTACCAGCCTCAGCTTTCCTGCCTGCTTGCTGCCCACATCAGTGAAAGGACTGCTCGCACAACCCCAAAATCTCTGTGACCCCGAACGACCCCTACACAAACACACAGAGCTGAAGTGGGCACTGTTGAATCAGCCAATAAGATTCAAGGATTTTGCTTTGGGATCCATTACTGCAGTTCTCTTTTTCATACAGTAGCAGCAACATTTTTTTTCTCTTTTTGGTTTGGCCTGGTGTGCATCGGCAAGGAAAGAGGAGCTTAATGATCTAAGAAGAAAAGGAACATTCTCAGAAGGACAAACACAAGCACACCCAAAGCACTTTGGGATATTAGGGATTGAAGTTTGCTTGCCACTAAAGCGTGTTGAGATGGCGATGAACATGGCTCACATGCGGGACACGAAATGGCTGACGCTGGAGGTGTGTCGGGAGTTTCAGCGGGGAACGTGCGCTCGCTCCGATGCTGAGTGCAAGTTTGCACATCCCGCCAAGAGCTGCCAGGTGGAGAACGGGAGAGTCATCGCGTGCTTTGACTCACTGAAGGTAAGAAACACCTCAGACTTGAACGTTACTGCCCTGCAGGTAGTTCGGGTGTATAGATTTATGCCAACAAAATTCATTTCAATTTCTGGCTGAAATCGTTCTTGTCTGATCTTTCTTAAGTGAGTATGTCCACTTTTGGTCAAATTATTATTATTATTATTATTAATAATAAAGATTTTTATTATTGTTTTATTTGTATTATATATGGAAAAGACAGGGAAATATAAGGAAAGGCCGGACTAATTTGTCATCGCCTGCATTAGTATGCCCACTTTTGGTCAAATTATTATATTCATAATTTTATTTTTATTATGTATTTTAATTTAATTTTTCTTATTTTCATCTCTACATTTTTTATTTTTTTTTATTGGTTGCTCTTATTTTTGACACATTATTTTTACATGTATTATTTTCTATATGTCTGTGTGTGTGTTTTATTTCTGACCTTTTATTATTTTATTTTTAATGTCTTATTATTGTTTATGTTTTGTTATTGTTATTTATTTACCATTGTTGACACATTCTTTTTATGGCTATGGTGGTTGAGAAAGGACAGAAAAGGCAGAGCGGGAAGAAAAGTAAAAATTAAAGATGTTGCCCACATGGACAGGATTAAAGGGTTACTCCACCCCAAAATGAAAATGTTGTCATTAATCACTTAGCCCTGTCGTTCCAAACCCGTTTAAGCTTAGTTTGTTTTTGGAACACAATTTAAGATATTTTGGATGAAATCTGGGGGCTTGTGACTGTCCCATAGACTGCCAAAAAGTATTCTCATTGCTACATAACATTACAGTTGAACCACTGATGGCAGATGGACTGTTTCTGATGATGTCTTTCATACTTTTCTGGACGTTGACGGTGTCATTTACTTGGCAGT